>NC_086237.1:37648336-37948336 GCF_036321145.2 Pelmatolapia mariae | reverse complement strand
GATGATGATGATGATGATCTGAAGTTGAGAGTTGTTTGCTCCGGCGGTTCGGGGTCCCTCCGGACCCCAGTGTTTGCCATCGTAACTTTCGAATGGCGGTTCGGGGTCCCTCCAGACCCCAGTGTTTGCCATCGTAACTTACGAATGTGTATTGGGGTTGCGAAATACCCCATCGTGGGTACGCTTTGACCCCATAGTAATCGTGGAGTAGAGAACATCCCTGCTCCTGTCGAAGGCCGTTTTACGCGTAACCCGAGGCCCATCCGGCTAAACGCTCCCCTGTGAGGAGCAGGAGAACGGAGCAGAAGGAGGAAGGAGGACTTGGAGGCAGGGAGAGTCCGAGGTCCTCACTTAGGGCCATTTACGCGAACACTGCCGAGAAGGAGACGACGACGACGATGATGATGATGATGATGATGATGATGATGATGATCTAAAGTTGAGAGTTGTTTCCTCCGGCGGTTCGGGGTCCCTCCGGACCCCAGTGTTTGCCATCGTAACTCACGAATGGCGGTTCGGGGTCTCTCCAGACCCCAGTGTTTGCCATCGTAACTCACGAATGTGTATTGGGGTTGCGAAATACCCCATCGTGGGTACACTTTGACCCCATAGTAATCGTGGAGTTGAAAACATCCCTGCTCCTCTCGAAGGCCGGTTTACGTGTAACCCGAGGCCCATCCGGCTAAACGCTCCCCTGTGAGGAGCAGGAGAACGGAGCAGAAGGAGGAAGGAGGACTTGGAGGCAGGGAGAGTCCGAGGTCCTCACTTAGGCCCGTTTACGCGAACACTGCCGAGAAGGAGACGACGATGATGATGATGATGATGATGATGATGATGATGATGATGATGATGTGAAGTTGAGAGTTGTTTCCTCCGGCGGTTCGGGGTCTCTCCGGACCCCAGTGTTTGCCATCGTAACTCACGAATGTGTATTGGGGTGGCGAAATACCCCATCGTGGGTACGCTTTGACCCCATAGTAATCGTGGAGTAGAGAACATCCCTGCTCCTCTCGAAGGCCGGTTTACGCGTAACCCGAGGCCAATCCGGCTAAACGCTCCCCTGTGAGGAGCAGGAGAATGGAACAGAAGGAGGAAGGAGGACTTGGAGGCAGGGAGAATCCGAGGTCCTCACTTAGGCCGGTTTACGCATAACCCGGGGCCCATCCGACAAGGTGCTTGCCTTCGAGGAGCAGCAGAACGGAGCAGAAGGAGGTAGGAGGACTAGCAGGCAGGGAGAGTCCGAGGTCCCCACTTAGGCTGGTTTACGCGAACACTGCCGAGAAGGAGACGATGATGATGATGATGATGATGAAGATGATGATATGAAGTTGAGAGTTGTTGCCGTGGCGCTTGGGGGTCCTTCCAAACCCCAGTGTTTCCCATCGTAACTTACGAACGTGCATTGGGGTTGCGAAATACCCCATCGCCATTACTAAGTGGTCACAGAGTACCCACGGAGTAGAGAGCTACCCCAGTCCTCACTTAGGCCGGTTTATGCATAAACCGGGGCCCATCCGGCAAGGTGCTCGCCTTCGAGGAGCAGGAGAATGGAGCAGAAGGAGGAAGGAGGAACAGCAGGCATGGAAGGTCCGAGGTCCTCACTTAGGCCGGTTTACGCGTAACCCGGGGCCCGTAAGGCTAAGCCCTACCCTGCGAGGAGCAGGAGAACCGAGGAGCAGGAGGTAGGAGGACTGGGATGCAGGAGGCGTCCGAGGTCCTCACTTAGGCCGGTTTACGCGTAACCCGGGGCCCGTAAGGCTAAGCCCTACCCTGCGAGGAGCAGGAGAACCAAGAGGAAGGAGGTAGGAGGACTAGCAGGCAGGGAGAGTCCGAGGTCCTCACTGAGGCCGGTTTACGTGAACACTCTCGAGAAGGAGACGATGATGATGATGATGAAGATGATGATGTGAAGTTGAGAGTTGTTGCCTTGGCGCTTGGGGGTCCCTCCAGACCCCAAGGTTTGCCATCGTAACTTACCCGATCGATGGAGGGTTACAGCCGATTAGGTGCCTTTGTCCGACGCTGTGACGAGACCCGCTATAGCAGGGGGTCCACCTGACCCCCATCCGCCCCCACCCCGAGCCGGGGCCCTGTTTCGCGACGAGACCTGGGTCTGCGCTGCCGGGGTCTGTGTGACCCCCCCCTCCCATTTTTTTTTTTTTTTTGGTCCAGGGCGCACAAGGGTTAAGGGATCGAGCGCCTGAAACACGGACAGTTTGTTGATATTGTAAAAAAAAATTCAGCCACAGGGGGGCGTTTTAAAAACGCACTCCCCTGTTGCGCATGTCCCTAATGGTATGCCCCCCCGTGCATCATCATTTCCCTCCGTGGATACCACGCCCATTTAAATTTTTCTCCTAGTTTCGTGCAGGCCAATATTTTGTACAGTTCAATATCGACACCGCGCTCGGTCTTCCGACCGCCGTATGATTCTCCTGACCGACCTATGATTATATCGGGTGCGCTTGATTGCAATAAAAATAAACTGTTGTGGCATACTTGTAACTACCTTGCTTGAATAAAAGTGTTCACATTTCATGTTCGTGTGCGGTGTTGTGCATCACATTGGACACTTGGAAACACTCACCTTTTAGATGAATTTCAGCTATATAATCTGTGGCTGCATGTGTAAGGAAACACATTGACGCTCATTTGTCATGTATACACAAGGTGTTTATTTGAAATAAGTTGCACTTCACAATTAGCACACCTACGATAAGCCGCATCACATTTGAGTAATTCATCCACTCTTATTACTTGAAATTTGGTGCACATTCAATATGTACATGTAGTCGTTAGTTACAGTTGTACAGAGCTATCCAGAATGGGCCTTCTTCTGAAGTAGCTCCACACGATGTCACATAGACCAGGATCACTGGGGTGATGAGACCTGTTGGATGCATACTGGCTGGTCGATGTGATCAACAGAGGCTTCGCTTTGACTGAGTATGCTAAATACAACATATTAGCGACGTGGATTCTTTGCACCGTGGCCTAGTCGTGTAACCCGACGTCTTATAGCACGACGCCTCAAGGTGACCCGTTGTCGCCACTTTAAGCTCATTCGGACATTCTCGACCTATATTGGGAATAATGGTAACCCGTAGCTTGTTGGTTAGCGAACTAGCCTGCATGTATTGGTGATGTACCTTGACTTGTGAACTTTACCTAAATAAAGAAATGTAATACTTTGCCAGCACTGTGTCGTTCAATATCATACAGACAAAAGTGTAACATTTCACTTCTATCTTCACGTGTCTTCACAAACACTAATACAATGGGTGCGGGAGAATCAAGAGTCCGTGTCACAGCTGTGTTCTTACTCGTAGGGCTCACGATCGTTAATGCTACCCTTAGCTTTAGGGGTCCAGTAACGTATCTGATGGATTCCTGATCCTACAGGTGCTCCGTCTTCATGGCGGTTGCGTTTGACTGGATCTTGGTTCACTTCGGACTGTTGTTCCACGTTTTTCCCGTAGTTATAATAAGCTGCCAGCAAAGTGTAACCCTCCCCGAATCCGACAGGGTCCTTTCCAGATGAGCTGGTGTTTCTAACAGGCAGAGGCCGGGGTGTCGCTTCGGCGAAGAGTGTGGGACTGTCATTATTCGGCTTCAAGTTTCTGTGAACGACAGGTGGATTGTCTGACGCCGACCTCGGGAACACTGTCTTTATTGCACGTCCTGGGATTTAGATCCCTGTCAACAGGTGGTGCTCTGAAATCCGTAGGTTGTACAGCCCCGCTTCTGTGAACAACAGGCGGATTGTCCGACGCCAGCCTCGGGAACACTGTGTCTGTATTACGCATTCTAGGTTTTAGATTCCTGTGAACGACAGGTGGCCCTCTGAGGTCTGTACGCCGGTCTATTACCTCGCAATGCGGATCTGATCTCAGTTTTAAGCCTTCGAGCTTATCACAGAACTTGATCTGATCGGCGCTTTGAGTCTGGTGACATTGCAGTTCTCTGATCATGTCGTAGTCTTCTTTGCCATCTGAAAGCTTGCTCACATCCTTCATACAATAACGTACGAGCGATTGCATGTCTGGGAACGTAAGCTGGTGAGGCGACTGCGCGGTAGACAATAGGATGTATCGTGTGTACGTGTCGTCTGCACCGATTGCGTATTTCAATGTGGTTCCCTTGCCTCTGATCAACAACAAGAAGTCGAATGCAAATCCTTGTGAACCAACTGTACTTGACACGTAAGGAAGTTATCGCTTCGTTGCGATCTTGATCGACTAACCACCAGGCAGAGCATCTCCACTCGATCTCTTAGTTCAACCGAGGTTTTTTCAACCGCAAGTATGCCCTGCTGCGCAGATCTCCAGCTTCTTAAGAAAAGCAAGTGCCTCACGCCAAAAAACTAGCTCATGTACACGAGTGTCACTTTGGGAAATGTAAAGTGTTGTTCACTTGGATGTCTTTTGTGTACAGCGGTACGGTTTGCTTTTACATTATGATCAAAGTATTGTTTTCTTTTGTGTACAGCTGTATGCTTTGCTTTTTTTTTTTAAAAAAAATACGCTCTTCTCAACTGCACACAATTGTATCTGTATGTTGTTAGACGCTGCAATAAACAGATGCCTTTGCAGACACAGAGACTGTGTGGTTAATGATTGTGCCCATCACATACCCTTTGCGTTTAGTTTATGCTCTTCTTAACTGTGTACAATTTTATCTGTATGTTCTTAAACACTGCAATAAACCGATGCCTTTGCAGACACAGAGACTGTGTGGTTAATGATTGTGCCCATCACATTTGAATATGTATGTTGTTACACAGTACAATAAATGAATGTTATACAGAATGTAACTGACATTCACCATTTTAGAATAGTTTTTATTATACACAAATATAACACTTGTAGTAGAAATACTTGTGGTTCTTTATTATACAAAAATATGTTGGATGCAGTAGCCAAACTCATAATGGCAATACTTGTAATGGCAATACATCTACTATACTTGTAGTAGGTTTTTTATGTATCATACACACAGATAAGCTGTTAGTTTGTCAATCCATTCACAGAAACTTCTCACGGTATGTTTGGTGTTACATTCTGAACAAGCTTTGTTCACACACGCGCAGGTCGCGTGACCGCATAGCATCATGTACACTCTGCGCTGGTTACAGTCAACGCAGGTAACATCTGACACGCAGCTGGTGTGCACCGGTCGATAAAATGCGCATTCTACCTTACACATAAAACACATTCGTTTCCCAGTTACCCTCACGTTCTCCTTGATGCATGCCTCAAAGGAAACATGTCCGCAGCTTAACATGTACATCTGTCTAAGTTCACAACAACACACACAAGTCAGCACATGTCCCATGTGACCCCACAGTGGCTAGCGCGGAGGAAGTTGAAGTTGAAGGCTCTGGCTGAGGCTCCGGTTGAGGTTTATTGAAAGACGCAGTTATTGCTGTGGCTAAAGACTCTTCTTCAGAGTCTGCAACAGGCTCGGGCATCGCTTCAATTTCTTCTTCCGCTTGGGTTTGCTCTTGCCTACAGCTTGCCCTCTCTGTTAACGTCAAACTATCAGTATACTTTGCTCGAAGAGACCTCCACTGAGTTGGTGCATCGAGCTCAAAATTTAAAATGTGTACACCAAATGTACTTTCTCGGTCGGGACTCTCGGTCGGGAAAACTGTCTCAGTCGGGAAAACTCCCTCGGTCGGGAAAGTTTTGGTGTAAAGAAAGGTTTGCCGTTTTGATGGATTCTGTGTAATGTACGTGAAATGGCATGGATTTTGTGTGATGCAAAAGAAATAAATGTCATGGGAAAGCAATACTTTGGATTTCGTTTTTATTATTCTCAACACAATCACCTACATTTTACATCTTTTACAATGTTAAAAACGATACACATACACAAGTTGACCATGATTTCCTACAAATGCTTGTGTGGCGTTTGTAGGCCTGTGTGGCGTTTCATCATTGTGCAAGATGAACCACGGCACAACATTTCACATACCCATGATAAAATGAAACAATGAAAATGACAGCTGGTCTGAAAATACCAGCCTGAGTCTATGAAACACACTGCCTGTTTGAAAACTTTCTCATTTGGACTCTCGGTCGGGAAAAATTTCTCGGTCGGGACTCTCGGTCGGGAAAACTTTCTCGGTCGGGACTCTCGGTCGGGAAAACTCTCTCGGTCGGGACTCTCGGTCGGGAAAACTTTCTCGGTCGGGACTCTCGGTCGGGAAAACTCTCTCGGTCGGGAAAACTATCTCGGTCGGGAAAACTTTCTCGGTCGGGACTCTCGGTCGGGAAAACTTTCTCGGTTGGGAAAACTGTCTCGGTCGGGACTCTCGGTCGGGACTCTCGGTCGGGAAAACTTTCCCGGTCGGGACTCTCGGTCGGGAAAGTTTTGGTGTAAAGAAAGTTTGGCCGTTTTGATGGATTCTGTGTAATGTACGTGAAATGGCATGGATTTTGTGTGATGCAAAAGAAATAAATGTTATGGCAAAGTTATACTTTGGATTTCGTTTTTTTTTATGATTATCAACACATTCATCTACATTTTACAGCTTTTACAATGTTAAAAAAGATACACATACAAAAGTTGACCATGATTTCCTACAAATGCCTGTGTGGCGTTCAGGACTCATATCTGGCTTAGCAATCATCATTGTGTAAGATGAACCACGGCACAACATTTCACATACCCATGATAAAATGAAACAATGAAAATGGCAGCTGATCTGAAAATACCAGCCTGAGTTTGTGAAACACACTGCCTGTTTGAAAACTTCCTCAATTGGACTCTCGGTCGGGAAAACTCTCTCGGTCGGGACTCTCGGTCAGGAAAACTTTCCCGGTCGGGACTCTCGGTCGGGAAAACTTTCTCGGTCGGGAAAACTTTCTCGGTCGGGACTCTCGGTCGGGAAAACTCTCTCGGTCGGGACTCTCGGTCGGGAAAACTTTCTCGGTCGGGACTCTCGGTCGGGAAAACTCTCTCGGTCGGGAAAACTTTCCCGGTCGGCACTCTCGGTCGGGAAAACTCTCTCGGTCGGGACTCTCGGTCGGGACTCTCGGTCGGGACTCTCGGTCGGGAAAACTTTCTCGGTCGGGACTCTCGGTCGGGAAAACTTTCCCGGTCGGGACTCTCGGTCGGGAAAAGTCTCTCGGTCGGGACTCTCGGTCGGGAAAACTTTCTCGGTCGGGACTCTCCGTCGGGAAAACTTTCTCGGTCGGGAAAACTTTCTCGGTCGGGAAAACTTTCCCATTTTCATGGATTCTGTGTAATGTACGTGAAATGGCATGGATTTTGTGTGATGCAAAAGAAATAAATGTCAAGTCAAAGTTATACTTTGGATTTCGTTTTTTTAATTATTCTCAACACATTCATCTACATTTTACATCTTTTACAATGTTAAAAACGATACAGATACAAAAGTTGACTATGATTTCCTACAAATGCCTGTGTGGCGTTCAGGACTCATATCTGGCTTAGCAATCATCATTGTGTAAGATGAACCACGGCACTTCACATACCCATGATAAAATGAAACAATGAAAATGACAGCTGATCTGAAAATACCAGCCTGAGTTTGTGAAACACACTGCCTGTTTGAAAACTTCCTCATTTTGACTCTCGGTCGGGAAAACTTTCTCGGTCGGGACTCTCGGTCGGGAAAACTTTCTCGGTCGGCACTCTCGGTCGGGAAAACTCTCTCGGTCGGGACTCTCGGTCGGGACTCTCGGTCGGGAAAACTTTCTCGGTCGGGACTCTCGGTCGGGAAAAGTCTCTCGGTCGGGACTCTCGGTCGGGAAAACTTTCTCGGTCGGGACTCTCGGTCGGGAAAACTTTCTCGGTCGGGACTCTCGGTCGGGAAAACTCTCTCGGTCGGGACTCTCGGTCGGGAAAACTTTCTCGGTCGGGAAAACTTTCCCATTTTCATGGATTCTGTGTAATGTACGTGAAATGGCATGGATTTTGTGTGATGCAAAAGAAATAAATGTCAAGTCAAAGTTATACTTTGGATTTCGTTTTTTTAATTATTCTCAACACATTCATCTACATTTTACAGCTTTTACAATGTTAAAAACGATACAGATACAAAAGTTGACCATGATTTCCTACAAATGCCTGTGTGGCGTTCAGGACTCATATCTGGCTTAGCAATCATCATTGTGTAAGATGAACCACGGCACAACATTTCACATACCCATGATAAAATGAAACAATGAAAATGGCAGCTGATCTGAAAATACCAGCCTGAGTTTGTGAAACACACTGCCTGTTTGAAAACTTCCTCATTTGGACTCTCGGTCGGGAAAAGTCTCTCGGTCGGGACTCTCGGTCGGGAAAACTCTCTCGGTCGGGACTCTCGGTCGGGACTCTCGGTCGGGAAAACTTTCTCGGTCGGGACTCTCGGTCGGGAAAACTCTCTCGGTCGGGACTCTCGGTCGGGAAAACCCTCGTGCTCCCCTTCGGGGCAGCTCCGGACCCCGGGGGTCCCAGAGTACCCCTGGGTCGCATTTCACAGGCCGAGCATCAGGGTTGGCTCCCGCGTGTGGTAACAGACAATACGGTGAAGCGACACGCAAGCTACGCGGAAGCTGTGCTCTGTCCGTCGCCCAGCCCCCACCACACTCTGTTCCGTGTGTGTTTTGCACAACACCCCCCCCCCAAAAAAACCAACCCATTATCAATCCCGGCCTAATGTTACTTGTTGTACTAGTCAGCATTGTACTTTGTGATATTTCACTGCCCTGCATATATAAAGATTGCATACAATTTCACCTTGCTTAATTTGTTTTTGTTATTTTTTTTTTATTCAGCGCATGAGACTCAATTTCAGACCCTCTCCATGAGACCTGCGCCTGTGTTCATGAGCTTGTGTTCATGAGCCTGTGTTCATGAGCCTGTGTTCATGCTTATCACACATCTGTCCTCCACAAGCCAGGGAGTTTCGCGTAATACAAGCGCTATCCTCTCACGTCGCCTTCTCCACTGGGTCGTATTTCACAGGCCGCGCATCAGGGTTGGCTCCCGCGTGTGGTAACAGACAATACGGTGAAGCGACACGCAAGCTACGCGAAAGCTGTGCTCTGTCCGTGTCCCAGCCTCCACCACACTCTGTTCCGTGTGTGTTTTGCACAACCCCCCCCCCCAAAAAAACAGAACCAACCCAATATCACTCCCGGCCTACAATTTCACCTTGCTTAATTTATTTATTTTTCTTTTTATTCAGCGCATGAGACTCAATTTCAGACCCTCTCCATGAGACCTGCGCCTGTGTTCATGAGCTTGTGTTCATGAGCCTGTGTTCATGAGCCTGTGTTCATGCTTATCACACATCTGTCCTCCACAAGCCAGGGAGTTTCGCGTAATACAAGCACTATCCTCTCACGTCGCCTTCTCCACTGGGTCGTATTTCACAGGCCGTGCATCAGGGTTGGCTCCCGCGCCCCGTACACCCACGTTTCCCTCCCCAGATGCCACTCCCGTTTCAATTTTTCTCCTAGTTTCGGGCAGGCTCTATGGCGTTCGTCCATGGGAGGCCGCTGTTAACCCTCATGCTCCCCTTCGGGGCAGCCCCAGACCCCGGGGGTCTCAGAGTACCCCACCCTCAGTAGAGACCGGTGAATGAAAATGTTAACCCTCATGCTTCCCTTCGGGGCAGCCCCAGACCCCGGGGGTCCCAGAGTACCCCAACCTCAGTAGAGACCGGTGAATGAAAATGTTAAAAAAAACCAGAATGATCATTTGGGGTCGAAGAGTGCCCCAGAGCGATTCTAATGGGTTCGTCAGGGGATCGGGAAAGAAAACGTAGCACTTGGGGACCACGCACAGAAGCTGCTGTGGCACCATGGGGGTCATTGATACCCCAGTACATGAAAATGAAGCATAATCACAATAATAATAATAATAATGATAATAATAATAATAATAATAATAATAATAATAATAATAATAATGAGAAGAAGAAGAAGAAGAAGAATACAACACACAGATGCTTCTGAGTTTTATTTTATTTTATTTGAAATTACACTCACGATACAACTGAGGCAATCTGGAAGGCAAAATAAAAGTCAACAACGGGGTTGAATCAGCCTTTCAAGACAAACGAATCTCAGTAGATATGTCAAGAACAGGTTTACATGAAAAAAAAAGAAGGTTTACATTAAAAAAATATCAACAAACTGTCTGTGTTTCAGGCACTCAGTGCTGTACAGCGCCTCTGGTGGCTGTGAATACATGATATAAATCTCACCGTAGGATGCGTGCATTGAAAGAATCAGCCTTTTGTTACAAACGAATCTCAGTAATCTCCTTTGTAACACTCTGTGACCAGCCACAGCTGGCCGATTTTCACCACATCCTCTCCCACCAGTTTGTCGCCCTCTGCCTCTTTTCTGAGACAGCTGTCGGTGAGAGACTCGGGCGAAACGTCCTCTTTGAAAGCGTACGCATCCCCCAGGATGGTGTTTCCGGACGCACTCTTTCTCGAGCCTGTTTTACCGACCAGAAGGAGTCTCAGTTCTTCACGGGTCGCAGAGCCTGCGGGGTTGGGGAAACGATGGTTACATTTGAATCATTCTAGAAAAAAACAAAACAAAACATGAAACACTACGTTACACTAGGCTATTCTTTTGTTATCTTTGTATCGATGTTGACAGCAAGCAGTTTGTCTACATAAAGCGAGTACCACAAGCAGCACACAACCCTGGGATTGCACTTTACCTTTGTATCGATGATGACAGCGAGCAGTTTGCCCACGTAACGCGAGTAGCACAAGCAGCACACGTCCCTGAATCCGGCCTTTGGTCGCCAACATTTTCAGTAAGCTAAGAAAAGGAGAAAGGAAAAAGAGGTGAAATTAAGGCACATTCAGGGAAAGTCTTTCAGATCAGATTACCAAGTTAAACCACACTGAAAATACGCGTTGAATAAACCATGACCCCAAACTGGTCGGTTGTCCCACGTGTTTCCCCGTAGCTACTCCGGGCGCGCACACAATGAGCCCTGGTTTCGCGACGCAGGTGTAGCAACAACCTCCTTCTCCTCCTCACTGCCTCGTGTGTGTGTGTGTGTGTGTGTCTGTGTGTGTGTGTGTGTGTAGGAGGTACTGGGTTCCTCAAAAATGGTGGTGTTCGCGTAACCCGCCCTCCGCAGACCTAAGCGTACGCTACCGAGGCACTTGAGAACGATGTAGAGGGAGCAAGGATGAGGAGGAGGCAAGGAGTGTCTGAAGTCCAAACGGAGGGCGGTGTTCGCGTACTAGGCAGGCCACAGAGCTGCTCTTTCACTAGCGAGGCGCTTGAGAAAGATGTAGAGGGAGTAAGGAGTACGAGGAGAAACGGAGAGCCCGAGGTCCAACTAGAGGGCGGTGTTCGCGAAACCAGCCATCCGCAGGCCTAAGCGTACGCTCGCGAGGAGCATAAATGGAGGGCCATGTTCACGTAATGGGTAGGCCAAACGGCTGCTCTTTCACTAGCGAGGCACTTGAGAACAATGAGAGGGAGCAAGGAGGAGGAGGAGACACGGAGAGCCCGAGGTCCAACTGGAGGGCGGTGTTCACGTAATAGGCAGGCAAAACAGCTTCGCTTTCACTAGCGAGGCACTTGAGAACGATGTAGAGGGAGCAAGGAGGACGAGGAGCAACGGAGAGCCCGAGGTCCAACTGGAGGGCAGTGTTCGCGTAATAGGAAGGCCAAACAGCTTCTCTTTCACTAGCGAGGCGCATGAGAAAGAAGGAGAAGGAGCAAGGAGGACGAGGAGCAACGGAGATCCCGAGGTCCTCACCGAAGGGGGTGTTCGCGAAACCGGCCCTCCGCAGACATAAGCGTACGCTAGCGAGGAGCATAAACGGAGGGCGGTGTTCGCGTAATGGGCAGGCCAAACAGCTGCACTTTTACTAGCGAGGCACTTGAGAATGATGGAAAGAAAGCAAGGAGGACACGGAGGCACGGAGAGCCCGAGGTCCAAATGGAGGGCGGTGTTTGCGTAATAGGCAGGCCAAACAGCTGCTCTTTCACTAGCGAGGTGCAGGGGAACGATGTAGAGGGAGCGAGGAGGACGAGGAGGCATGGAGAGCCCGAGGTCCAACTGGAGGGCAGTGTTCGCGTAATAGGCAGGCCAAACAGCTTCTCTTTCACTAGCAAGGCGCATGAGAACAAAGGAGAGGGAGCAGGGAGGACGAGGAGCAAAGGAGATCCAGAGGTCCTCACCGATGGCGGTGTTCAAGAAACCGGCCCTCCGCAGACATAAGCGTAAGCTAGCGAGGAGCATAAACGGAGGGCGGTGTTCGCGTAATGGGCAGGCCAAACAGCTTCTCTTTTACTAGCGAGGCGCTTGAGAATGATGTAGAGGGAGCGAGGAGGACGAGGAGCAACGGAGAGCCCGAGATCCAACTGGAGGGCGGTGTTCGCGTAATAGGAAGGCCAAACAGCTTCTCTTTTACTAGCGAGGCGCTTGAGAACGATGTAGAGGGAGCGAGGAGGACGAGGAGCAACGGAGAGCCCGAGATCCAACTGGAGGGCGGTGTTCGCGTAATAGGAAGGCCAAACAGCTTCTCTTTCACTAGCGAAGTGCATGAGAACGAAGAAGAAGGAGCAAGGAGGACGAGGAACAACGGAGAGCCCGAGGTCCAACTAGAGGGCGGTGTTCGCGAAACCGGCCATCCGCAGACCTAAGCGTACGCTCGTGAGGAGCATAAACAGAGGGCGGTGTTCGCGTAATGGGCAGGCCAAACAGCTGCGCTTTCACTAGCGAGGCGCTTGAGAAGGATGTAGAGGGAGCAAGGAGGACGAGGAGCAACGGAGAGCCCGAGGTCCAACTGGAGGGCGGTGTTCGCGTAATAGGCCCTCCGCAGACCTCAGCCTACTCTCGCGAGGAGCATAAACCGAGGGCGGTGTTCGTGTACTAGGCAGGCCAAACAGCTTCTCTTTCACTAGCGAGGCGCATGAGAACGAAGGAGAAGGAGCAAGGAGGACGCGGAGCAACGGAGATCCCGAGGTCCTCACCGAAGGGGGTGTTCGCGAAACCGGCCCTCCGCAGACATAAGCGTATGCTAGCGAGGAGCATAAACAGAGGGCGGTGTTCGCGTAATGGGCAGGCCAAACAGCTGCGCTTTCACTAGCGAGGCACTTGAGAATGATGGAGAGAAAGCAAGGAGGACACGGAGGCACGGAAAGCCCGAGGTCCTCACCGAAGGGGGGTGTTCGCGAAACCGGCCCTCCGGAGACCTAAGCGTACGCTAGCGAGGAGCATCTGAATGATGTAGAGGGAGCAAGGATGAGGAGGAGGCAAGGAGTGTCTGAAGTCCAAACGGAGGATGGTGTTCGCGTAATAGGCAGGCCAAACAGCTGCTCTTTCACTAGCGAGGCACTTGAGAGTAATGTAGAAGGGGCAAGGAAGACGGGGAGCAACGGAGATCCCAAGGTCTTCACCGAAGAGGTGTTCGCGAAACCCACCCTCTGCAAACCTAAGCGTACTCTAGCGAGGAGCGGGACAAGGATGTAGAGGGAGCAAGGAGGACGAGGAGGCACGGAGAGCCCGAGGTCCAAACGGAGGGCGGTGTTCGCGTAATAGGCAGACCAAACAGCTGCTCTTTCACTAGCGAGGCGCAGGAGAACGATGGAGAAGGAGCAAGGCAGACGAGGAGCAACGGAGAGCCCGAGGTCCTCACTCAGGCCCATTTACGCGTAACCCGAGGCCCATCCGGCAAAGCGCTCACCTGCGAGGAGCAGGAGAACGGAGCAGAAGGAGGTCGCAGGACTAGGAGGCAAAGAGAGTCCGAGGTCCTCACTTAGGCCGGTTTACGCGAACACTGCCGAGAAGGAGACGACGATGATGATGATGATGATGATGATGATGATGATGATCTAAAGTTGAGAGTTGTTTTTCCCCGGCGGTTCGGGGTCCTTCCAGACCCCAGTGTTTGTCATCGTAACTTACGAATGTGCATTGGGGTTGCGAAATACCCCATCGCCATTACTAAGGGGTCACAGTGTACCCACGGAGTAGAGAGCACTACCGGTCCTTACTTAGGCCGGTTTACGCGTAACCCGGGGCCCATCCGGCAAGGTGCTCGCCTTCGAGGAGCAGGAGAACGGAGCAGAAGGAGGAAGGAGGACCAGCAGGCAGGGAGAGTCCGAGGTCCTCACTTAGACCGGTTTACGCGTAACCCGGGGCCCGTCCGGCTAAGCCCTACCCTGCGAGGAGAGGGAGAACCGAGGAGCAGGAGGTAGGAGGACTGGGATGCAGGAGGCGTCCGAGGTCCTCGCTTAGGCTGGTTTACGCGAACACTGCCCTCTGCAAAGCTAAGCGTACTCTAACGAGGAGCGTGACAAGGATGTAGAGGGAGCAAGGAGGACGAGGATGCACGGAGAGCCCGAGGTCCAACTGGAGGGCGGTGTTCGCGTAATAGGCAGGCCAAACAGCTGCTCTTTCACTAGCGAGGCGCAGGAGAATGATGGAGAAGGAGCAAGGAAGACGAGGAGCAACGGAGAGCCCGAGGTCCTCACTTAGGCCCATTTACGCGTAACCCGAGGCCCATCCGGCAAAGCGCTCACCTGCGAGGAGCAGGAGAACGGAGCAGAAGGAGGTCGCAGGATGGAGAGGCAGGGAGAGTCCGAGGTCCTCACTTAGGCCGGTTTACGCGAACACTGCCGAGAAGGAGACATTGATGATGATGATGATGATGATGATGATGATGATGATCTGAAGTTGAGAGTTGTTTGCTCCGGCGGTTCGGGGTCCCTCCGGACCCCAGTGTTTGCCATCGTAACTTTCGAATGGCGGTTCGGGGTCCCTCCAGACCCCAGTGTTTGCCATCGTAACTTACGAATGTGTATTGGGGTTGCGAAATACCCCATCGTGGGTACGCTTTGACCCCATAGTAATCGTGGAGTAGAGAACATCCCTGCTCCTGTCGAAGGCCGTTTTACGCGTAACCCGAGGCCCATCCGGCTAAACGCTCCCCTGTGAGGAGCAGGAGAACGGAGCAGAAGGAGGAAGGAGGACTTGGAGGCAGGGAGAGTCCGAGGTCCTCACTTAGGGCCATTTACGCGAACACTGCCGAGAAGGAGACGACGACGACGATGATGATGATGATGATGATGATGATGATCTAAAGTTGAGAGTTGTTTGCTCCGGCGGTTCGGGGTCCCTCCGGACCCCAGTGTTTGCCATCGTAACTTTCGAATGGCGGTTCGGGGTCCCTCCAGACCCCAGTGTTTGCCATCGTAACTTACAAATGTGTATTGGGGTTGCGAAATACCCCATCGTGGGTACGCTTTGACCCCATAGTAATCGTGGAGTAGAGAACATCCCTGCTCCTGTCGAAGGCCGTTTTACGCGTAACCCGAGGCCCATCCGGCTAAACGCTCCCCTGTGAGGAGCAGGAGAACGGAGCAGAAGGAGGAAGGAGGACTTGGAGGCAGGGAGAGTCCGAGGTCCTCACTTAGGGCCATTTACGCGAACACTGCCGAGAAGGAGACGACGACGATGATGATGATGATGATGATGATGATCTAAAGTTGAGAGTTGTTTCCTCCGGCGGTTCGGGGTCCCTCCGGACCCCAGTGTTTGCCATCGTAACTCACGAATGGCGGTTCGGGGTCTCTCCAGACCCCAGTGTTTGCCATCGTAACTCACGAATGTGTATTGGGGTTGCGAAATACCCCATCGTGGGTACACTTTGACCCCATAGTAATCGTGGAGTTGAAAACATCCCTGCTCCTCTCGAAGGCCGGTTTACGTGTAACCCGAGGCCCATCCGGCTAAACGCTCCCCTGTGAGGAGCAGGAGAACGGAGCAGAAGGAGGAAGGAGGACTTGGAGGCAGGGAGAGTCCGAGGTCCTCACTTAGGCCCGTTTACGCGAACACTGCCGAGAAGGAGACGACGATGATGATGATGATGATGATGATGATGATGATGATGATGATGATGTGAAGTTGAGAGTTGTTTCCTCCGGCGGTTCGGGGTCTCTCCGGACCCCAGTGTTTGCCATCGTAACTCACGAATGTGTATTGGGGTGGCGAAATACCCCATCGTGGGTACGCTTTGACCCCATAGTAATCGTGGAGTAGAGAACATCCCTGCTCCTCTCGAAGGCCGGTTTACGCGTAACCCGAGGCCAATCCGGCTAAACGCTCCCCTGTGAGGAGCAGGAGAATGGAACAGAAGGAGGAAGGAGGACTTGGAGGCAGGGAGAATCCGAGGTCCTCACTTAGGCCGGTTTACGCATAACCCGGGGCCCATCCGACAAGGTGCTTGCCTTCGAGGAGCAGCAGAACGGAGCAGAAGGAGGTAGGAGGACTAGCTGGCAGGGAGAGTCCGAGGTCCCCACTTAGGCTGGTTTACGCGAACACTGCCGAGAAGGAGACGATGATGATGATGATGATGATGAAGATGATGATATGAAGTTGAGAGTTGTTGCCGTGGCGCTTGGGGGTCCTTCCAAACCCCAGTGTTTCCCATCGTAACTTACGAACGTGCATTGGGGTTGCGAAATACCCCATCGCCATTACTAAGTGGTCACAGAGTACCCACGGAGTAGAGAGCTACCCCAGTCCTCACTTAGGCCGGTTTATGCATAAACCGGGGCCCATCCGGCAAGGTGCTCGCCTTCGAGGAGCAGGAGAATGGAGCAGAAGGAGGAAGGAGGACCAGCAGGCATGGAAGGTCCGAGGTCCTCACTTAGGCCGGTTTACGCGTAACCCGGGGCCCGTAAGGCTAAGCCCTACCCTGCGAGGAGCAGGAGAACCGAGGAGCAGGAGGTAGGAGGACTGGGATGCAGGAGGCGTCCGAGGTCCTCACTTAGGCCGGTTTACGCGTAACCCGGGGCCCGTAAGGCTAAGCCCTACCCTGCGAGGAGCAGGAGAACCAAGAGGAAGGAGGTAGGAGGACTAGCAGGCAGGGAGAGTCCGAGGTCCTCACTGAGGCCGGTTTACGTGAACACTCTCGAGAAGGAGACGATGATGATGATGATGAAGATGATGATGTGAAGTTGAGAGTTGTTGCCTTGGCGCTTGGGGGTCCCTCCAGACCCCAAGGTTTGCCATCGTAACTTACCCGATCGATGGAGGGTTACAGCCGATTAGGTGCCTTTGTCCGACGCTGTGACGAGACCCGCTATAGCAGGGGGTCCACCTGACCCCCATCCGCCCCCACCCCGAGCCGGGGCCCTGTTTCGCGACGAGACCTGGGTCTGCGCTGCCGGGGTCTGTGTGACCCCCCCCTCCCATTTTTTTTTTTTTTTTGGTCCAGGGCGCACAAGGGTTAAGGGATCGAGCGCCTGAAACACGGACAGTTTGTTGATATTGTAAAAAAAAATTCAGCCACAGGGGGGCGTTTTAAAAACGCACTCCCCTGTTGCGCATGTCCCTAATGGTATGCCCCCCCGTGCATCATCATTTCCCTCCGTGGATACCACGCCCATTTAAATTTTTCTCCTAGTTTCGTGCAGGCCAATATTTTGTACAGTTCAATATCGACACCGCGCTCGGTCTTCCGACCGCCGTATGATTCTCCTGACCGACCTATGATTATATCGGGTGCGCTTGATTGCAATAAAAATAAACTGTTGTGGCATACTTGTAACTACCTTGCTTGAATAAAAGTGTTCACATTTCATGTTCGTGTGCGGTGTTGTGCATCACATTGGACACTTGGAAACACTCACCTTTTAGATGAATTTCAGCTATATAATCTGTGGCTGCATGTGTAAGGAAACACATTGACGCTCATTTGTCATGTATACACAAGGTGTTTATTTGAAATAAGTTGCACTTCACAATTAGCACACCTACGATAAGCCGCATCACATTTGAGTAATTCATCCACTCTTATTACTTGAAATTTGGTGCACATTCAATATGTACATGTAGTCGTTAGTTACAGTTGTACAGAGCTATCCAGAATGGGCCTTCTTCTGAAGTAGCTCCACACGATGTCACATAGACCAGGATCACTGGGGTGATGAGACCTGTTGGATGCATACTGGCTGGTCGATGTGATCAACAGAGGCTTCGCTTTGACTGAGTATGCTAAATACAACATATTAGCGACGTGGATTCTTTGCACCGTGGCCTAGTCGTGTAACCCGACGTCTTATAGCACGACGCCTCAAGGTGACCCGTTGTCGCCACTTTAAGCTCATTCGGACATTCTCGACCTATATTGGGAATAATGGTAACCCGTAGCTTGTTGGTTAGCGAACTAGCCTGCATGTATTGGTGATGTACCTTGACTTGTGAACTTTACCTAAATAAAGAAATGTAATACTTTGCCAGCACTGTGTCGTTCAATATCATACAGACAAAAGTGTAACATTTCACTTCTATCTTCACGTGTCTTCACAAACACTAATACAATGGGTGCGGGAGAATCAAGAGTCCGTGTCACAGCTGTGTTCTTACTCGTAGGGCTCACGATCGTTAATGCTACCCTTAGCTTTAGGGGTCCAGTAACGTATCTGATGGATTCCTGATCCTACAGGTGCTCCGTCTTCATGGCGGTTGCGTTTGACTGGATCTTGGTTCACTTCGGACTGTTGTTCCACGTTTTTCCCGTAGTTATAATAAGCTGCCAGCAAAGTGTAACCCTCCCCGAATCCGACAGGGTCCTTTCCAGATGAGCTGGTGTTTCTAACAGGCAGAGGCCGGGGTGTCGCTTCGGCGAAGAGTGTGGGACTGTCATTATTCGGCTTCAAGTTTCTGTGAACGACAGGTGGATTGTCTGACGCCGACCTCGGGAACACTGTCTTTATTGCACGTCCTGGGATTTAGATCCCTGTCAACAGGTGGTGCTCTGAAATCCGTAGGTTGTACAGCCCCGCTTCTGTGAACAACAGGCGGATTGTCCGACGCCAGCCTCGGGAACACTGTGTCTGTATTACGCATTCTAGGTTTTAGATTCCTGTGAACGACAGGTGGCCCTCTGAGGTCTGTACGCCGGTCTATTACCTCGCAATGCGGATCTGATCTCAGTTTTAAGCCTTCGAGCTTATCACAGAACTTGATCTGATCGGCGCTTTGAGTCTGGTGACATTGCAGTTCTCTGATCATGTCGTAGTCTTCTTTGCCATCTGAAAGCTTGCTCACATCCTTCATACAATAACGTACGAGCGATTGCATGTCTGGGAACGTAAGCTGGTGAGGCGACTGCGCGGTAGACAATAGGATGTATCGTGTGTACGTGTCGTCTGCACCGATTGCGTATTTCAATGTGGTTCCCTTGCCTCTGATCAACAACAAGAAGTCGAATGCAAATCCTTGTGAACCAACTGTACTTGACACGTAAGGAAGTTATCGCTTCGTTGCGATCTTGATCGACTAACCACCAGGCAGAGCATCTCCACTCGATCTCTTAGTTCAACCGAGGTTTTTTCAACCGCAAGTATGCCCTGCTGCGCAGATCTCCAGCTTCTTAAGAAAAGCAAGTGCCTCACGCCAAAAAACTAGCTCATGTACACGAGTGTCACTTTGGGAAATGTAAAGTGTTGTTCACTTGGATGTCTTTTGTGTACAGCGGTACGGTTTGCTTTTACATTATGATCAAAGTATTGTTTTCTTTTGTGTACAGCTGTATGCTTTGCTTTTTTTTTAAAAAAAAAATACGCTCTTCTCAACTGCACACAATTGTATCTGTATGTTGTTAGACGCTGCAATAAACAGATGCCTTTGCAGACACAGAGACTGTGTGGTTAATGATTGTGCCCATCACATACCCTTTGCGTTTAGTTTATGCTCTTCTTAACTGTGTACAATTTTATCTGTATGTTCTTAAACACTGCAATAAACCGATGCCTTTGCAGACACAGAGACTGTGTGGTTAATGATTGTGCCCATCACATTTGAATATGTATGTTGTTACACAGTACAATAAATGAATGTTATACAGAATGTAACTGACATTCACCATTTTAGAATAGTTTTTATTATACACAAATATAACACTTGTAGTAGAAATACTTGTGGTTCTTTATTATACAAAAATATGTTGGATGCAGTAGCCAAACTCATAATGGCAATACTTGTAATGGCAATACATCTACTATACTTGTAGTAGGTTTTTTATGTATCATACACACAGATAAGCTGTTAGTTTGTCAATCCATTCACAGAAACTTCTCACGGTATGTTTGGTGTTACATTCTGAACAAGCTTTGTTCACACACGCGCAGGTCGCGTGACCGCATAGCATCATGTACACTCTGCGCTGGTTACAGTCAACGCAGGTAACATCTGACACGCAGCTGGTGTGCACCGGTCGATAAAATGCGCATTCTACCTTACACATAAAACACATTCGTTTCCCAGTTACCCTCACGTTCTCCTTGATGCATGCCTCAAAGGAAACATGTCCGCAGCTTAACATGTACATCTGTCTAAGTTCACAACAACACACACAAGTCAGCACATGTCCCATGTGACCCCACAGTGGCTAGCGCGGAGGAAGTTGAAGTTGAAGGCTCTGGCTGAGGCTCCGGTTGAGGTTTATTGAAAGACGCAGTTATTGCTGTGGCTAAAGACTCTTCTTCAGAGTCTGCAACAGGCTCGGGCATCGCTTCAATTTCTTCTTCCGCTTGGGTTTGCTCTTGCCTACAGCTTGCCCTCTCTGTTAACGTCAAACTATCAGTATACTTTGCTCGAAGAGACCTCCACTGAGTTGGTGCATCGAGCTCAAAATTTAAAATGTGTACACCAAATGTACTTTCTCGGTCGGGACTCTCGGTCGGGAAAACTGTCTCAGTCGGGAAAACTCCCTCGGTCGGGAAAGTTTTGGTGTAAAGAAAGGTTTGCCGTTTTGATGGATTCTGTGTAATGTACGTGAAATGGCATGGATTTTGTGTGATGCAAAAGAAATAAATGTCATGGGAAAGCAATACTTTGGATTTCGTTTTTATTATTCTCAACACAATCACCTACATTTTACATCTTTTACAATGTTAAAAACGATACACATACACAAGTTGACCATGATTTCCTACAAATGCTTGTGTGGCGTTTGTAGGCCTGTGTGGCGTTTCATCATTGTGCAAGATGAACCACGGCACAACATTTCACATACCCATGATAAAATGAAACAATGAAAATGACAGCTGGTCTGAAAATACCAGCCTGAGTCTATGAAACACACTGCCTGTTTGAAAACTTTCTCATTTGGACTCTCGGTCGGGAAAAATTTCTCGGTCGGGACTCTCGGTCGGGAAAACTTTCTCGGTCGGGACTCTCGGTCGGGAAAACTCTCTCGGTCGGGACTCTCGGTCGGGAAAACTTTCTCGGTCGGGACTCTCGGTCGGGAAAACTCTCTCGGTCGGGAAAACTATCTCGGTCGGGAAAACTTTCTCGGTCGGGACTCTCGGTCGGGAAAACTTTCTCGGTTGGGAAAACTGTCTCGGTCGGGACTCTCGGTCGGGACTCTCGGTCGGGAAAACTTTCCCGGTCGGGACTCTCGGTCGGGAAAGTTTTGGTGTAAAGAAAGTTTGGCCGTTTTGATGGATTCTGTGTAATGTACGTGAAATGGCATGGATTTTGTGTGATGCAAAAGAAATAAATGTTATGGCAAAGTTATACTTTGGATTTCGTTTTTTTTTATGATTATCAACACATTCATCTACATTTTACAGCTTTTACAATGTTAAAAAAGATACACATACAAAAGTTGACCATGATTTCCTACAAATGCCTGTGTGGCGTTCAGGACTCATATCTGGCTTAGCAATCATCATTGTGTAAGATGAACCACGGCACAACATTTCACATACCCATGATAAAATGAAACAATGAAAATGGCAGCTGATCTGAAAATACCAGCCTGAGTTTGTGAAACACACTGCCTGTTTGAAAACTTCCTCAATTGGACTCTCGGTCGGGAAAACTCTCTCGGTCGGGACTCTCGGTCGGGAAAACTTTCCCGGTCGGGACTCTCGGTCGGGAAAACTTTCTCGGTCGGGAAAACTTTCTCGGTCGGGACTCTCGGTCGGGAAAACTCTCTCGGTCGGGACTCTCGGTCGGGAAAACTTTCTCGGTCGGGACTCTCGGTCGGGAAAACTCTCTCGGTCGGGAAAACTTTCCCGGTCGGCACTCTCGGTCGGGAAAACTCTCTCGGTCGGGACTCTCGGTCGGGACTCTCGGTCGGGAAAACTTTCTCGGTCGGGACTCTCGGTCGGGAAAACTTTCCCGGTCGGGACTCTCGGTCGGGAAAAGTCTCTCGGTCGGGACTCTCGGTCGGGAAAACTTTCTCGGTCGGGACTCTCCGTCGGGAAAACTTTCTCGGTCGGGAAAACTTTCTCGGTCGGGAAAACTTTCCCATTTTCATGGATTCTGTGTAATGTACGTGAAATGGCATGGATTTTGTGTGATGCAAAAGAAATAAATGTCAAGTCAAAGTTATACTTTGGATTTCGTTTTTTTAATTATTCTCAACACATTCATCTACATTTTACAGCTTTTACAATGTTAAAAACGATACAGATACAAAAGTTGACCATGATTTCCTACAAATGCCTGTGTGGCGTTCAGGACTCATATCTGGCTTAGCAATCATCATTGTGTAAGATGAACCACGGCACTTCACATACCCATGATAAAATGAAACAATGAAAATGACAGCTGATCTGAAAATACCAGCCTGAGTTTGTGAAACACACTGCCTGTTTGAAAACTTCCTCATTTTGACTCTCGGTCGGGAAAACTTTCTCGGTCGGGACTCTCGGTCGGGAAAACTTTCTCGGTCGGCACTCTCGGTCGGGAAAACTCTCTCGGTCGGGACTCTCGGTCGGGACTCTCGGTCGGGAAAACTTTCTCGGTCGGGACTCTCGGTCGGGAAAAGTCTCTCGGTCGGGACTCTCGGTCGGGAAAACTTTCTCGGTCGGGACTCTCGGTCGGGAAAACTTTCTCGGTCGGGACTCTCGGTCGGGAAAACTCTCTCGGTCGGGACTCTCGGTCGGGAAAACTTTCTCGGTCGGGAAAACTTTCCCATTTTCATGGATTCTGTGTAATGTACGTGAAATGGCATGGATTTTGTGTGATGCAAAAGAAATAAATGTCAAGTCAAAGTTATACTTTGGATTTCGTTTTTTTAATTATTCTCAACACATTCATCTACATTTTACAGCTTTTACAATGTTAAAAAAGATACACATACAAAAGTTGACCATGATTTCCTACAAATGCCTGTGTGGCGTTCAGGACTCATATCTGGCTTAGCAATCATCATTGTGTAAGATGAACCACGGCACAACATTTCACATACCCATGATAAAATGAAACAATGAAAATGGCAGCTGATCTGAAAATACCAGCCTGAGTTTGTGAAACACACTGCCTGTTTGAAAACTTCCTCATTTGGACTCTCGGTCGGGAAAAGTCTCTCGGTCGGGACTCTCGGTCGGGAAAACTCTCTCGGTCGGGACTCTCGGTCGGGACTCTCGGTCGGGAAAACTTTCTCGGTCGGGACTCTCGGTCGGGAAAACTCTCTCGGTCGGGACTCTCGGTCGGGAAAACCCTCGTGCTCCCCTTCGGGGCAGCTCCGGACCCCGGGGGTCCCAGAGTACCCCTGGGTCGCATTTCACAGGCCGAGCATCAGGGTTGGCTCCCGCGTGTGGTAACAGACAATACGGTGAAGCGACACGCAAGCTACGCGGAAGCTGTGCTCTGTCCGTCGCCCAGCCCCCACCACACTCTGTTCCGTGTGTGTTTTGCACAACACCCCCCCCCCAAAAAAAACCAACCCATTATCAATCCCGGCCTAATGTTACTTGTTGTACTAGTCAGCATTGTACTTTGTGATATTTCACTGCCCTGCATATATAAAGATTGCATACAATTTCACCTTGCTTAATTTGTTTTTGTTATTTTTTTTTTATTCAGCGCATGAGACTCAATTTCAGACCCTCTCCATGAGACCTGCGCCTGTGTTCATGAGCTTGTGTTCATGAGCCTGTGTTCATGAGCCTGTGTTCATGCTTATCACACATCTGTCCTCCACAAGCCAGGGAGTTTCGCGTAATACAAGCGCTGATGATGATGATGATGATGTGAAGTTGAGAGTTGTTTCCTCCGGCGGTTCGGGGTCCCTCCAGACCCCAGTGTTTGCCATCGTAACTTACGAATGTACATTGGGGTTGCGAAATACCCCATCGTGATTACTAAGGGGTCACACAGTACCCACGGAACACAGAGCGCCCGAGGTCCCCACTTAGGCCGGTTTACACGTAACTCGGGGCCCATCCGGCAAAGCGCTGTTCACACACGCGCAGGTCGCGTGACCGCATAGCATCATGTACACTCTGCGCTGGTTACAGTCAACGCAGGTAACATCTGACACGCAGCTGGTGTGCACCGGTCGATAAAATGCGCATTCTACCTTACACATAAAACACATTCGTTTCCCAGTTACCCTCACGTTCTCCTTGATGCATGCCTCAAAGGAAACATGTCCGCAGCTTAACATGTACATCTGTCTAAGTTCACAACAACACACACAAGTCAGCACATGTCCCATGTGACCCCACAGTGGCTAGCGCGGAGGAAGTTGAAGTTGAAGGCTCTGGCTGAGGCTCCGGTTGAGGTTTATTGAAAGACGCAGTTATTGCTGTGGCTAAAGACTCTTCTTCAGAGTCTGCAACAGGCTCGGGCATCGCTTCAATTTCTTCTTCCGCTTGGGTTTGCTCTTGCCTACAGCTTGCCCTCTCTGTTAAGGTCAAACTATCAGTATACTTTGCTCGAAGAGACCTCCACTGAGTTGGTGCATCGAGCTCAAAATTTAAAATGTGTACACCAAATGTACTTTCTCGGTCGGGACTCTCGGTCGGGAAAACTCTCTCAGTCGGGAAAACTCCCTCGGTCGGGAAAGTTTTGGTGTAAAGAAAGGTTTGCCGTTTTGATGGATTCTGTGTAATGTACGTGAAATGGCATGGATTTTGTGTGATGCAAAAGAAATAAATGTCATGGGAAAGCAATACTTTGGATTTCGTTTTTTATTATTCTCAACACAATCACCTACATTTTACATCTTTTACAATGTTAAAAACGATACACATACAAAAGTTGACCATGATTTCCTACAAATGCTTGTGTGGCGTTTGTAGGCCTGTGTGGCGTTTCATCATTGTGCAAGATGAACCACGGCACAACATTTCACATACCCATGATAAAATGAAACAATGAAAATGACAGCTGGTCTGAAAATACCAGCCTGAGTCTATGAAACACACTGCCTGTTTGAAAACTTTCTCATTTGGACTCTCGGTCGGGAAAAATTTCTCGGTCGGGACTCTCGGTCGGGAAAACTTTCTCGGTCGGGACTCTCGGTCGGGAAAACTCTCTCGGTCGGGACTCTCGGTCGGGAAAACTTTCTCGGTCGGGACTCTCGGTCGGGAAAACTCTCTCGGTCGGGAAAACTATCTCGGTCGGGAAAACTTTCTCGGTTGGGAAAACTGTCTCGGTCGGGACTCTCGGTCGGGACTCTCGGTCGGGAAAACTTTCCCGGTCGGGACTCTCGGTCGGGAAAGTTTTGGTGTAAAGAAAGTTTGGCCGTTTTGATGGATTCTGTGTAATGTACGTGAAATGGCATGGATTTTGTGTGATGCAAAAGAAATAAATGTTATGGCAAAGTTATACTTTGGATTTCGTTTTTTTTTTATGATTATCAACACATTCATCTACATTTTACATCTTTTACAATGTTAATAACGATACAGATACAAAAGTTGACCATGATTTCCTACAAATGCCTGTGTGGCGTTCAGGACTCATATCTGGCTTAGCAATCATCATTGTGTAAGATGAACCACGGCACTTCACATACCCATGATAAAATGAAACAATGAAAATGACAGCTGATCTGAAAATACCAGCCTGAGTTTGTGAAACACACTGCCTGTTTGAAAACTTCCTCATTTGGACTCTCGGTCGGGAAAACTCTCTCGGTCGGGACTCTCGGTCGGGAAAAGTCTCTCGGTCGGGACTCTCGGTCGGGAAAACTTTCTCGGTCGGGACTCTCGGTCGGGAAAACTCTCTCGGTCGGGACTGTCCGTCGGGAAAACTTTCTCGGTCGGGAAAACTTTCCCATTTTCATGGATTCTGTGTAATGTACGTGAAATGGCATGGATTTTGTGTGATGCAAAAGAAATAAATGTCAAGTCAATGTTATACTTTGGATTTCGTTTTTTTAATTATTCTCAACACATTCATCTACATTTTACATCTTTTACAATGTTAAAAACGATACAGATACAAAAGTTGACCATGATTTCCTACAAATGCCTGTGTGGCGTTCAGGACTCATATCTGGCTTAGCAATCATCATTGTGTAAGATGAACCACGGCACAACATTTCACATACCCATGATAAAATGAAACAATGAAAATGGCAGCTGATCTGAAAATACCAGACTGAGTTTGTGAAACACACTGCCTGTTTGAAAACTTCCTCATTTGGACTCTCGGTCGGGAAAACTCTCTCGGTCGGGAAAACTTTCTCGGTCGGGAAAAGTCTCTCGGTCGGGACTCTCGGTCGGGAAAACTTTCTCGGTCGGGACTCTCGGTCGGGAAAACTCTCTCGGTCGGGACACTCGGTCGGGAAAACTTTCTCAGTCGGGAAAACTTTCCCATTTTCATGGATTCTGTGTAATGTACGTGAAATGGCATGGATTTTGTGTGATGCAAAAGAAATAAATGTCAAGTCAAAGTTATACTTTGGATTTCGTTTTTTTTATTATTCTCAACACATTCATCTACATTTTACAGCTTTTACAATGTTAAAAACGATACAGATACAAAAGTTGACCATGATTTCCTACAAATGCCTGTGTGGCGTTCAGGACTCATATCTGGCTTAGCAATCATCATTGTGTAAGATGAACCACGGCACAACATTTCACATACCCATGATAAAATGAAACAATGAAAATGGCAGCTGATCTGAAAATACCAGACTGAGTTTGTGAAACACACTGCCTGTTTGAAAACTTCCTCATTTGGACTCTCGGTCGGGAAAACTCTCTCGGTCGGGAAAAGTCTCTCGGTCGGGACTCTCGGTCGGGAAAACTCTCTCGGTCGGGACTCTCGGTCGGGAAAACTTTCTCGGTCGGGACTCTCGGTCGGGACTCTCGGTCGGGAAAACTTTCTCGGTCGGGAAAACTCTCTCGGTCGGGACTCTCGGTCGGGAAAACCCTCGTGCTCCCCTTCGGGGCAGCTCCGGACCCCGGGGGTCCCAGAGTACCCCTGGGTCGCATTTCACAGACCGAGCATCAGGGTTGGCTCCCGCGTGTGGTAACAGACAATACAGTGAAGCGACACGCAAGTTACGCGAAAGCTGTGCTCTGTCCGTCGCCCAGCCTCCAACACACTCTGTTCCGTGTGTGTTTTGCACAACACCCCCCCCCCCAAAAAAACAACCCATTATCAATCCCGGCCTAATGTTACTTGTTGTACTAGTCAGCATTGTACTTTGTGATATTTCACTGCCCTGCATATATAAAGATTGCATACAATTTTACCTTGCTTAATTTGTTTTTGTTATTTTTTTTTTATTCAGCGCATGAGACTCAATTTCAGACCCTCTCCATGAGACCTGCGCCTGTGTTCATGGGCTTGTGTTCATGAGCCTGTGTTCATGAGCCTGTGTTCATGCTTATCACACATCTGTCCTCCACAAGCCAGGGAGTTTCGCGTAATACAAGCGCTATCCTCTCACGTCGCCTTCTCCACTGGGTCGTATTTCACAGGCCGCGCATCAGGGTTGGCTCCTGCGTGTGGTAACAGACAATACGGTGAAGCGACACGCAAGCTACGCGAAAGCTGTGCTCTGTCCGTGTCCCAGCCTCCACCACACTCTGTTCCGTGTGTGTTTTGCACAACACCCCCCCCCCCCAAAAAAAAAAAAAACCAACCCAATATCAATCCCGGCCTAATGTTACTTGTTGTACTAGTCAGCATTGTACTTTGTGATATTTCACTGCCCTGCATATATAAAGATTGCATACAATTTCACCTTGCTTAATTTGTTTTTGTTATTTTTTTTTTTATTCAGCGCATGAGACTCAATTTCAGACCCTCTCCATGAGACCTGCGCCTGTGTTCATGAGCTTGTGTTCATGAGCCTGTGTTCATGAGCCTGTGTTCATGCTTATCCCACATCTGTCCTCCACAAGCCAGGGAGTTTCGCGTAATACAAGCGCTCTCGGTCGGGACTCTCGGTCGGGAAAACTTTCTCGGTCGGGACTCTCGGTCGGGAAAACTCTCTCGGTCGGGACTCTCGGTCGGGAAAAGTCTCTCGGTCGGGACTCTCGGTCGGGAAAACTCTCTCGGTCGGGACTCTCGGTCGGGAAAACTTTCTCGGTCGGGAAAACTTTCCCATTTTCATGGATTCTGTGTAATGTACGTGAAATGGCATGGATTTTGTGTGATGCAAAAGAAATAAATGTCAAGTCAAAGTTATACTTTGGATTTCGTTTTTTTAATTATTCTCAACACATTCATCTACATTTTACATCTTTTACAATGTTAAAAACGATACAGATACAAAAGTTGACCATGATTTCCTACAAATGCCTGTGTGGCGTTCAGGACTCATATCTGGCTTAGCAATCATCATTGTGTAAGATGAACCACGGCACTTCACATACCCATGATAAAATGAAACAATGAAAATGACAGCTGATCTGAAAATACCAGCCTGAGTTTGTGAAACACACTGCCTGTTTGAAAACTTCCTCATTTTGACTCTCGGTCGGGAAAACTTTCTCGGTCGGGACTCTCGGTCGGGAAAAGTCTCTCGGTCGGGACTCTCGGTCGGGAAAACTTTTTCGGTCGGGACTCTCGGTCGGGAAAACTCTCTCGGTCGGGACTCTCGGTCGGGAAAACTTTCTCGGTCGGGAAAACTTTCCCATTTTCATGGATTCTGTGTAATGTACGTGAAATGGCATGGATTTTGTGTGATGCAAAAGAAATAAATGTCAAGTCAAAGTTATACTTTGGATTTCGTTTTTTTTATTATTCTCAACACATTCATCTACATTTTACAGCTTTTACAATGTTAAAAACGATACAGATACAAAAGTTGACCATGATTTCCTACAAATGCCTGTGTGGCGTTCAGGACTCATATCTGGCTTAGCAATCATCATTGTGTAAGATGAACCACGGCACAACATTTCACATACCCATGATAAAATGAAACAATGAAAATGACAGCTGATCTGAAAATACCAGCCTGAGTTTGTGAAACACACTGCCTGTTTGAAAACTTCCTCATTTGGACTCTCGGTCGGGAAAACTTTCTCGGTCGGGACTCTCGGTCGGGAAAACTCTCTCGGTCGGGACTCTCGGTCGGGAAAACTTTCTCGGTCGGGACTCTCGGTCGGGAAAACTCTCTCGGTCGGGACACTCCGTCGGGAAAACTTTCTCGGTCGGGAAAACTTTCCCATTTTCATGGATTCTGTGTAATGTACGTGAAATGGCATGGATTTTGTGTGATGCAAAAGAAATAAATGTCAAGTCAATGTTATACTTTGGATTTCGTTTTTTTAATTATTCTCAACACATTCATCTACATTTTACATCTTTTACAATGTTAAAAACGATACAGATACAAAAGTTGACCATGATTTCCTACAAATGCCTGTGTGGCGTTCAGGACTCATATCTGGCTTAGCAATCATCATTGTGTAAGATGAACCACGGCACAACATTTCACATACCCATGATAAAATGAAACAATGAAAATGGCAGCTGATCTGAAAATACCAGACTGAGTTTGTGAAACACACTGCCTGTTTGAAAACTTCCTCATTTGGACTCTCGGTCGGGAAAACTCTCTCGGTCGGGAAAACTTTCTCGGTCGGGAAAAGTCTCTCGGTCGGGACTCTCGGTCGGGAAAACTTTCTCGGTCGGGACTCTCGGTCGGGAAAACTCTCTCGGTCGGGACACTCGGTCGGGAAAACTTTCTCAGTCGGGAAAACTTTCCCATTTTCATGGATTCTGTGTAATGTACGTGAAATGGCATGGATTTTGTGTGATGCAAAAGAAATAAATGTCAAGTCAAAGTTATACTTTGGATTTCGTTTTTTTTATTATTCTCAACACATTCATCTACATTTTACAGCTTTTACAATGTTAAAAACGATACAGATACAAAAGTTGACCATGATTTCCTACAAATGCCTGTGTGGCGTTCAGGACTCATATCTGGCTTAGCAATCATCATTGTGTAAGATGAACCACGGCACAACATTTCACATACCCATGATAAAATGAAACAATGAAAATGGCAGCTGATCTGAAAATACCAGACTGAGTTTGTGAAACACACTGCCTGTTTGAAAACTTCCTCATTTGGACTCTCGGTCGGGAAAACTCTCTCGGTCGGGAAAAGTCTCTCGGTCGGGACTCTCGGTCGGGAAAACTCTCTCGGTCGGGACTCTCGGTCGGGAAAACTTTCTCGGTCGGGACTCTCGGTCGGGACTCTCGGTCGGGAAAACTTTCTCGGTCGGGAAAACTTTCTCGGTCGGGAAAACTCTCTCGGTCGGGACTCTCGGTCGGGAAAACCCTCGTGCTCCCCTTCGGGGCAGCTCCGGACCCCGGGGGTCCCAGAGTACCCCTGGGTCGCATTTCACAGGCCGAGCATCAGGGTTGGCTCCCGCGTGTGGTAACAGACAATACAGTGAAGCGACACGCAAGTTACGCGAAAGCTGTGCTCTGTCCGTCGCCCAGCCTCCAACACACTCTGTTCCATGTGTGTTTTGCACAACACCCCCCCCCCAAAAAAAACAACCCATTATCAATCCCGGCCTAATGTTACTTGTTGTACTAGTCAGCATTGTACTTTGTGATATTTCACTGCCCTGCATATATAAAGATTGCATACAATTTTACCTTGCTTAATTTGTTTTTGTTATTTTTTTTTTTATTCAGCGCATGAGACTCAATTTCAGACCCTCTCCATGAGACCTGCGCCTGTGTTCATGGGCTTGTGTTCATGAGCCTGTGTTCATGAGCCTGTGTTCATGCTTATCACACATCTGTCCTCCACAAGCCAGGGAGTTTCGCGTAATACAAGCGCTATCCTCTCACGTCGCCTTCTCCACTGGGTCGTATTTCACAGGCCGCGCATCAGGGTTGGCTCCTGCGTGTGGTAACAGACAATACGGTGAAGCGACACGCAAGCTACGCGAAAGCTGTGCTCTGTCCGTGTCCCAGCCTCCACCACACTCTGTTCCGTGTGTGTTTTGCACAACACCCCCCCCCCCCCCCAAAAAAAAAAAACCAACCCAATATCAATCCCGGCCTAATGTTACTTGTTGTACTAGTCAGCATTGTACTTTGTGATATTTCACTGCCCTGCATATATAAAGATTGCATACAATTTCACCTTGCTTAATTTGTTTTTGTTATTTTTTTTTTTATTCAGCGCATGAGACTCAATTTCAGACCCTCTCCATGAGACCTGCGCCTGTGTTCATGAGCTTGTGTTCATGAGCCTGTGTTCATGAGCCTGTGTTCATGCTTATCCCACATCTGTCCTCCACAAGCCAGGGAGTTTCGCGTAATACAAGCGCTCTCGGTCGGGACTCTCGGTCGGGAAAACTTTCTCGGTCGGGACTCTCGGTCGGGAAAACTCTCTCGGTCGGGACTCTCGGTCGGGAAAAGTCTCTCGGTCGGGACTCTCGGTCGGGAAAACTTTCTCGGTCGGGACTCTCGGTCGGGAAAACTTTCTCGGTCGGGAAAACTTTCCCATTTTCATGGATTCTGTGTAATGTACGTGAAATGGCATGGATTTTGTGTGATGCAAAAGAAATAAATGTCAAGTCAAAGTTATACTTTGGATTTCGTTTTTTTAATTATTCTCAACACATTCATCTACATTTTACATCTTTTACAATGTTAAAAACGATACAGATACAAAAGTTGACCATGATTTCCTACAAATGCCTGTGTGGCGTTCAGGACTCATATCTGGCTTAGCAATCATCATTGTGTAAGATGAACCACGGCACTTCACATACCCATGATAAAATGAAACAATGAAAATGACAGCTGATCTGAAAATACCAGACTGAGTTTGTGAAACACACTGCCTGTTTGAAAACTTCCTCATTTTGACTCTCGGTCGGGAAAACTTTCTCGGTCGGGACTCTCGGTCGGGAAAAGTCTCTCGGTCGGGACTCTCGGTCGGGAAAACTTTTTCGGTCGGGACTCTCGGTCGGGAAAACTCTCTCGGTCGGGACTCTCGGTCGGGAAAACTTTCTCGGTCGGGAAAACTTTCCCATTTTCATGGATTCTGTGTAATGTACGTGAAATGGCATGGATTTTGTGTGATGCAAAAGAAATAAATGTCAAGTCAATGTTATACTTTGGATTTCGTTTTTTTTATTATTCTCAACACATTCATCTACATTTTACAGCTTTTACAATGTTAAAAACGATACAGATACAAAAGTTGACCATGATTTCCTACAAATGCCTGTGTGGCGTTCAGGACTCATATCTGGCTTAGCAATCATCATTGTGTAAGATGAACCACGGCACAACATTTCACATACCCATGATAAAATGAAACAATGAAAATGGCAGCTGATCTGAAAATACCAGCCTGAGTTTGTGAAACACACTGCCTGTTTGAAAACTTCCTCATTTGGACTCTCGGTCGGGAAAACTCTCTCGGTCGGGAAAAGTCTCTCGGTCGGGACTCTCGGTCGGGAAAACTCTCTCGGTCGGGACTCTCGGTCGGGAAAACTTTCTCGGTCGGGACTCTCGGTCGGGACTCTCGGTCGGGAAAACTTTCTCGGTCGGGACTCTCGGTCGGGAAAACTCTCTCGGTCGGGACTCTCGGTCGGGAAAACCCTCGTGCTCCCCTTCGGGGCAGCTCCGGACCCCGGGGGTCCCAGAGTACCCCTGGGTCGCATTTCACAGGCCGAGCATCAGGGTTGGCTCCCGCGTGTGGTAACAGACAATACAGTGAAGCGACACGCAAGCTACGCGAAAGCTGTGCTCTGTCCGTCGCCCAGCCTCCAACACACTCTGTTCCGTGTGTGTTTTGCACAACACCCCCCCCCCCCAAAAAAAACAACCCATTATCAATCCCGGCCTAATGTTACTTGTTGTACTAGTCAGCATTGTACTTTGTGATATTTCACTGCCCTGCATATATAAAGATTGCATACAATTTTACCTTGCTTAATTTGTTTTTGTTATTTTTTTTTTTATTCAGCGCATGAGACTCAATTTCAGACCCTCTCCATGAGACCTGCGCCTGTGTTCATGGGCTTGTGTTCATGAGCCTGTGTTCATGAGCCTGTGTTCATGCTTATCACACATCTGTCCTCCACAAGCCAGGGAGTTTCGCGTAATACAAGCGCTATCCTCTCACGTCGCCTTCTCCACTGGGTCGTATTTCACAGGCCGCGCATCAGGGTTGGCTCCCGCGTGTGGTAACAGACAATACGGTGAAGCGACACGCAAGCTACGCGAAAGCTGTGCTCTGTCCGTGTCCCAGCCTCCACCACACTCTGTTCCGTGTGTGTTTTGCACAACACCCCCCCCCCCCCCCCCCCCCAAAAAAAACCAACCCAATATCAATCCCGGCCTAATGTTACTTGTTGTACTAGTCAGCATTGTACTTTGTGATATTTCACTGCCCTGCATATATAAAGATTGCATACAATTTCACCTTGCTTAATTTGTTTTTGTTATTTTTTTTTTATTCAGCGCATGAGACTCAATTTCAGACCCTCTCCATGAGACCTGCGCCTGTGTTCATGAGCTTGTGTTCATGAGCCTGTGTTCATGAGCCTGTGTTCATGCTTATCACACATCTGTCCTCCACAAGCCAGGGAGTTTCGCGTAATACAAGCGCTATCCTCTCACGTCGCCTTCTCCACTGGGTCGTATTTCACAGGCCGCGCATCAGGGTTGGCTCCCGCGTGTGGTAACAGACAATACGGTGAAGCGACACGCAAGCTACACGAAAGCTGTGCTCTGTCCGTGTCCCAGCCTCCACCACACTCTGTTCCGTGTGTGTTTTGCACAACCCCCCCCCCAAAAAAAACAGAACCAACCCAATATCACTCCCGGCCTACAATTTCACCTTGCCTAATTTGTTTTTTTTTTTTTTATTCAGCACATGAGACTCAATTTCAGACCCTCTCCATGAGACCTGCGCCTGTGTTCATGAGCTTGTGTTCATGAGCCTGTGTTCATGAGCCTGTGTTCATGCTTATCACACATCTGTCCTCCACAAGCCAGGGAGTTTCGCGTAATACAAGCACTATCCTCTCACGTCGCCTTCTCCACTGGGTCGTATTTCACAGGCCGTGCATCAGGGTTGGCTCCCGCGCCCCGTACACCCACGTTTCCCTCCCCGGATGCCACTCCCGTTTCAATTTTTCTCCTAGTTTCGGGCAGGCTCTATGGCGTTCGTCCATGGGAGGCCGCTGTTAACCCTCATGCTCCCCTTTGGGGCAGCCCCAGACCCCGGGGGTCTCAGAGTACCCCACCCTCAGTAGAGACCGGTGAATGAAAATGTTAACCCTCATGCTTCCCTTCGGGGCAGCCCCAGACCCCGGGGGTCCCAGAGTACCCCAACCTCAGTAGAGACCGGTGAATGAAAATGTTAAAAAAACCCAGAATGATCATTTGGGGTCGAAGAGTGCCCCAGAGCGATTCTAATGGGTTCGTCAGGGGATCGGGAAAGAAAACGTAGCACTTGGGGACCACGCACAGAAGCTGCTGTGGCACCATGGGGGTCATTGATACCCCAGCACATGAAAATGAAGCATAATCACAATAATAATAATAATAATGATAATAATAATAATAATAATAATAATAATAATGAGAAGAAGAAGAAGAAGAAGAAGAAGAAGAATACAACACACAGATGCTTCTGAGTTTTATTTTATTTTATTTGAAATTACACTCACGATACAACTGAGGCAATCTGGAAGGCAAAATAAAAGTCAACAACGGGGTTGAATCAGCCTTTCAAGACAAACGAATCTCAGTAGATATGTCAAGAACAGGTTTACATGAAAAAAAAAGAAGGTTTACATTAAAAAAATATCAACAAACTGTCTGTGTTTCAGGCACTCGGTGCTGTACAGCGCCTCTGGTGGCTGTGAATACATGATATAAATCTCACCGTAGGATGCGTGCATTGAAAGAATCAGCCTTTTGTTACAAATGAATCTCAGTAATCTCCTTTGTAACACTCTGTGACCAGCCGCAGCTGGCCGATTTTCACCACATCCTCTCCCACCAGTTTGTCGCCCTCTGCCTCTTTTCTGAGACAGCTGTCGGTGAGAGACTCGGGCGAAACGTCCTCTTTGAAAGCGTACGCATCCCCCAGGATGGTGTTTCCGGACGCACTCTTTCTCGAGCCTGTTATACCGACCAGAAGGAGTCTCAGTTCTTCACGGGTCGCAGAGCCTGCGGGGTTGGGGAAACGATGGTTACATTTGAATCATTCTAGAAAAAAACAAAACAAAACATGAAACACTACGTTACACTAGGCTATTCTTTTGTTATCTTTGTATCGATGTTGACAGCAAGCAGTTTGTCTACATAAAGCGAGTACCACAAGCAGCACACAACCCTGGGATTGCACTTTACCTTTGTATCGATGATGACAGCGAGCAGTTTGCCCACGTAACGCGAGTAGCACAAGCAGCACACGTCCCTGAATCCGGCCTTTGGTCGCCAACATTTTCAGTAAGCTAAGAAAAGGAGAAAGGAAAAAGAGGTGAAATTAAGGCACATTCAGGGAAAGTCTTTCAGATCAGATTACCAAGTTAAACCACACCAAAAATACGCGTTGAATAAACCATGACCCCAAACTGGTCGGTTGTCCCACGTGTTTCCCCGTAGCTACTCCGGGCGTGCACACAATGAGCCCTGGTTTCGCGATGCAGGCGTAGCAACAACCTCCTTCTCCTCCTCACTGCCTCGTGTGTGTGTGTGTGTGTGTGTGTGTCTGTGTGTGGGTGTGTGTGTGTGTGTGTGTAGGAGGTACTGGGTTCCTCAAAAATGGTGGTGTTCGCGTAACCCGCCCTCCGCAGACCTAAGCGTACGCTACCGAGGCACTTGAGAACGATGTAGAGGGAGCAAGGATGAGGAGGAGGCAAGGAGTGTCTGAAGTCCAAACGGAGGGCGGTGTTCGCGTAGTAGGCAGGCCACAGAGCTGCTCTTTCACTAGCGAGGCGCTTGAGAAAGATGTAGAGGGAGGAAGGAGTACGAGGAGAAACGGAGAGCCCGAGGTCCAACTAGAGGGCGGTGTTCGCGAAACCGGCCATCCGCAGGCCTAAGCGTACGCTCGCGAGGAGCATAAATGGAGGGCCATGTTCACGTAATGGGTAGGCCAAACGGCTGCTCTTTCACTAGCGAGGCACTTGAGAACAATGAGAGGGAGCAAGGAGGAGGAGGAGACACGGAGAGCCCGAGGTCCAACTGGAGGGCGGTGTTCACGTAATAGGCAGGCAAAACAGCTTCGCTTTCACTAGCGAGGCACTTGAGAACAAAGGAGAGGGAGCAGGGAGGACGAGGAGCAAAGGAGATCCAGAGGTCCTCACCGATGGCGGTGTTCAAGAAACCGGCCCTCCGCAGACATAAGCGTACGCTAGCGAGGAGCATAAACGGAGGGCGGTGTGAGGCGCTTGAGAAGGATGTAGAGGGAGCAAGGAGGACGAGGAGCAACGGAGAGCCCGAGGTCCAACTGGAGGGCGGTGTTCGCGTAATAGGCCCTCCGCAGACCTCAGCCCACTCTCGCGAGGAGCATAAACCGAGGGCGGTGTTCGTGTACTAGGCAGGCCAAACAGCTTCTCTTTCACTAGCGAGGCGCATGAGAACGAAGGAGAAGGAGCAAGGAGGACGCGGAGCAACGGAGATCCCGAGGTCCTCACCGAAGGGGGTGTTCGCGAAACCGGCCCTCCGCAGACATAAGCGTATGCTAGCGAGGAGCATAAACAGAGGGCGGTGTTCGCGTAATGGGCAGGCCAAACAGCTGCGCTTTCACTAGCGAGGCGCATGAGAACGAAGGAGAAGGAGCAAGGAGGACGCGGAGCAACGGAGATCCCGAGGTCCTCACCGAAGGGGGTGTTCGCGAAACCGGCCCTCCGCAGACATAAGCGTATGCTAGCGAGGAGCATAAACAGAGGGCGGTGTTCGCGTAATGGGCAGGCCAAACAGCTGCGCTTTCACTAGCGAGGCACTTGAGAATGATGGAGAGAAAGCAAGGAGGACACGGAGGCACGGAAAGCCCGAGGTCCTCACCGAAGGGGGGTGTTCGCGAAACCGGCCCTCCGGAGACCTAAGCGTACGCTAGCGAGGAGCATCTGAATGATGTAGAGGGAGCAAGGATGAGGAGGAGGCAAGGAGTGTCTGAAGTCCAAACGGAGGATGGTGTTCGCGTAATAGGCAGACCAAACAGCTGCTCTTTCACTAGCGAGGCGCAGGAGAATGATGGAGAAGGAGCAAGGAAGACGAGGAGCAACGGAGAGCCCGAGGTCCTCACTTAGGCCCATTTACGCGTAACCCGAGGCCCATCCGGCAAAGCGCTCACCTGCGAGGAGCAGGAGAACGGAGCAGAAGGAGGTCGCAGGATGGAGAGGCAGGGAGAGTCCGAGGTCCTCACTTAGGCCGGTTTACGCGAACACTGCCGAGAAGGAGACATTGATGATGATGATGATGATGATGATGATGATGATGATCTGAAGTTGAGAGTTGTTTGCTCCGGCGGTTCGGGGTCCCTCCGGACCCCAGTGTTTGCCATCGTAACTTTCGAATGGCGGTTCGGGGTCCCTCCAGACCCCAGTGTTTGCCATCGTAACTTACGAATGTGTATTGGGGTTGCGAAATACCCCATCGTGGGTACGCTTTGACCCCATAGTAATCGTGGAGTAGAGAACATCCCTGCTCCTGTCGAAGGCCGTTTTACGCGTAACCCGAGGCCCATCCGGCTAAACGCTCCCCTGTGAGGAGCAGGAGAACGGAGCAGAAGGAGGAAGGAGGACTTGGAGGCAGGGAGAGTCCGAGGTCCTCACTTAGGGCCATTTACGCGAACACTGCCGAGAAGGAGACGACGACGACGATGATGATGATGATGATGATGATGATGATGATGATCTAAAGTTGAGAGTTGTTTCCTCCGGCGGTTCGGGGTCCCTCCGGACCCCAGTGTTTGCCATCGTAACTCACGAATGGCGGTTCGGGGTCTCTCCAGACCCCAGTGTTTGCCATCGTAACTCACGAATGTGTATTGGGGTTGCGAAATACCCCATCGTGGGTACACTTTGACCCCATAGTAATCGTGGAGTTGAAAACATCCCTGCTCCTCTCGAAGGCCGGTTTACGTGTAACCCGAGGCCCATCCGGCTAAACGCTCCCCTGTGAGGAGCAGGAGAACGGAGCAGAAGGAGGAAGGAGGACTTGGAGGCAGGGAGAGTCCGAGGTCCTCACTTAGGCCCGTTTACGCGAACACTGCCGAGAAGGAGACGACGATGATGATGATGATGATGATGATGATGATGATGATGATGATGATGTGAAGTTGAGAGTTGTTTCCTCCGGCGGTTCGGGGTCTCTCCGGACCCCAGTGTTTGCCATCGTAACTCACGAATGTGTATTGGGGTGGCGAAATACCCCATCGTGGGTACGCTTTGACCCCATAGTAATCGTGGAGTAGAGAACATCCCTGCTCCTCTCGAAGGCCGGTTTACGCGTAACCCGAGGCCAATCCGGCTAAACGCTCCCCTGTGAGGAGCAGGAGAATGGAACAGAAGGAGGAAGGAGGACTTGGAGGCAGGGAGAATCCGAGGTCCTCACTTAGGCCGGTTTACGCATAACCCGGGGCCCATCCGACAAGGTGCTTGCCTTCGAGGAGCAGCAGAACGGAGCAGAAGGAGGTAGGAGGACTAGCAGGCAGGGAGAGTCCGAGGTCCCCACTTAGGCTGGTTTACGCGAACACTGCCGAGAAGGAGACGATGATGATGATGATGATGATGAAGATGATGATATGAAGTTGAGAGTTGTTGCCGTGGCGCTTGGGGGTCCTTCCAAACCCCAGTGTTTCCCATCGTAACTTACGAACGTGCATTGGGGTTGCGAAATACCCCATCGCCATTACTAAGTGGTCACAGAGTACCCACGGAGTAGAGAGCTACCCCAGTCCTCACTTAGGCCGGTTTATGCATAAACCGGGGCCCATCCGGCAAGGTGCTCGCCTTCGAGGAGCAGGAGAATGGAGCAGAAGGAGGAAGGAGGAACAGCAGGCATGGAAGGTCCGAGGTCCTCACTTAGGCCGGTTTACGCGTAACCCGGGGCCCGTAAGGCTAAGCCCTACCCTGCGAGGAGCAGGAGAACCGAGGAGCAGGAGGTAGGAGGACTGGGATGCAGGAGGCGTCCGAGGTCCTCACTTAGGCCGGTTTACGCGTAACCCGGGGCCCGTAAGGCTAAGCCCTACCCTGCGAGGAGCAGGAGAACCAAGAGGAAGGAGGTAGGAGGACTAGCAGGCAGGGAGAGTCCGAGGTCCTCACTGAGGCCGGTTTACGTGAACACTCTCGAGAAGGAGACGATGATGATGATGATGAAGATGATGATGTGAAGTTGAGAGTTGTTGCCTTGGCGCTTGGGGGTCCCTCCAGACCCCAAGGTTTGCCATCGTAACTTACCCGATCGATGGAGGGTTACAGCCGATTAGGTGCCTTTGTCCGACGCTGTGACGAGACCCGCTATAGCAGGGGGTCCACCTGACCCCCATCCGCCCCCACCCCGAGCCGGGGCCCTGTTTCGCGACGAGACCTGGGTCTGCGCTGCCGGGGTCTGTGTGACCCCCCCCTCCCATTTTTTTTTTTTTTTTGGTCCAGGGCGCACAAGGGTTAAGCCTGCAGGGTCTCCAAATGATGCTGTCCCTCCTCGACTTTTAAAAGAGGTGTTACCTACAGTTGGTCCTTTGGTTCTTGAGCTGGTAAACCATATTTTGATGTCAGGTGTTGTCCCTAAAGATTTTAAACATGCAGTAGTCAAACCCCTGATTAAAAAACCTGCTCTTGATCCTACGGTTCTTGCAAATTACAGGCCTATCTCCAAACTACCTTTTCTTTCCAAAATTCTTGAAAAGGTAGTTTACAGCCTAATAATGGCTTTCCTGGAAAAGCAAAATGTGTTAGAGGTTTTCCAATCTGGTTTTAAACCCTTTCATAGCACTGAATCAGCCCTTTTAAAATTTTTAATCACATATTTTTAGCGACTGATGCTGGGGACTGTGTTGTTCTTGTGCTTTTAGATTTGACAGCTGTGTCTGATACCGTGGATTATGCCATTTTATTCTTTCGTTTGGAGCACTGGGTGGGCATTAGGGGCACAGCACTGGAGTGGTTCAGGTCCTACTTGGCGGGGCGAACTTTTTGTGTCAGTCTCGGTGACTATGTGTCGTCCTCCGCTCCCCTCTGGTGTCCCACAGGGCTCAGTTCTAGGCCCCCTCCTCTTCTCTTTATATCTGCTTCCTCTTGGTTCTGTACTGAGAAAGCACGACATTGCTTTCCACTTTTATGCTGATGACTGTCAAGAAAAAAGGCAGATACCTTACACAGCCATTGCTTCAGTGTCTCGATGACATTAAGGCTTGGATGTCTGTTAACTTTTTAAAATTTAATGATAAAAAGACAGAGGTGATGGTTTTTGGTAGCCCCACTGAGACCCCCAATGTGTATGTAGATTCCCTGGCCCAGTATGTTAAGCCAACTGTCACAAACCTGGGGGTCAAAGTGGACTGTGATCTGAAGTTTAATAATCAAATTAAGGCAGTGGTAAAATCTAGCTTCTTTTACCTCAAGCAGCTGGCAAAAATAAAGCCAATTCTTTCACGGTAGCACTTTGAGACAGTGATCCACGCCTTTGTTAGCACTCGTCTGGATTACTGTAATGCACTTTATATTGGGGTCAGCGCATAATATATATCTACAGAGGGTGCAAAATGCCGCAGCTCGTCTTTTAACTGGCACTCGAAAGTTTGAGCACATTTCCCCTGTTTTTGCTTCACTTCACTGGCTGCCCATTTCTTTTATGATTCATTTTAAAATTCTTTTATTTGCTTTTAAAGCTGTCCATGGCCTCGCCCCATCTTATCTCTCTGAGCTGCTATATCCTTATACACCCACCCGCTCTCTCAGGTCAGCTGATCAGCTGCTCCTGAATGTACCCAGGACTGGGCGTAAACTTAGAGGAGATTGTGCTTTTGCTGTAGCAGCTCCAAAACTGTGGAACGAGCTTCCTTTAGAGATTAGACAGGCCAGTTCTTTATCTGTTGTTAAGTCACTCTTGAAATATCAGGTTATTATTAATCAGAAGATTTAGGAATGCTACTGGAGCTGATGGGCAGTAATTAATAAATACACACAACACAAAATGCTTTTGCAGGTACCATGTATTTAACCGAAACCAAAGAAAAATAACAAGAACAGAAAAGGAAAGCTTAATAATAATCACTCCTGCTGCAGCTATTCAATTAATCACATAGACAACTAAGCAAATTCTTCTGGCTTATACCAGCAATATAGATTCTCAAAAAAAAGTTACCCATAAATAACACATGCTAAGATCAAAAACACTGATCCACACTGAAGAGGAGAAAGTCCATGAGTTTTATCTGAATGTCCATGAGAGATGTCCAAGCGCTACTGTCCATTAACGGGGGGAATGTTGTGTATGATTGTGGAAATCAGTGTATTTGGAAAATGGAGACAAAGTGTTGTCTTTGATAACTTCCTACCCGACCAGTGGAAGCTTCAATGCAGAATGATTCAGTTCAAACTCACCAATTCTGTTCTGTTCAGTGCACGACAACACTACGGCTCTGGCTCACAGTAATCAGCGTCTAAGTCGCATAAGTTAGTTGGTGTTAAAAAAAATGCATTAAAATGGAAAAAGCAAGTGTTTGCCAATACAAACTTGCAACAGCTCTGTCACCTGGGTTGCCTCCATGCATCTGACAGGAGGAAGCCAGGACAGGCTTACTATGACCTACATGCCATCCGATTGGCTGAGCAAAGTTATGTGGTTGGAGTCATGTATTTGTGATGTGTTCAACGGCAGGAAATAAGTGCAGGAAATTACTAAAATCTAGTAAAACAGATTTTACTGTGGGTTACACTTGACAGCAATTATATTACACTTTAGTGTCAATAAATACATTTCTTAAACTGAGCAGCTGTTTAAGTGGCCTTACTCTTGAAATGAGAAAAATAATCTTATTTTTATTCTGGAATTTCAACCAAACATTTTTATACCTTGTAACTGGTAAGTAAAGATGAGCTTAAATATCGTTTTAAGGAAAAATTAAACATATTTTCCTAGAATAAGATTTATTTTGTTGTGCAAAACTTGATTGTTAAGAATATATTTTCTTTTTAGACAAAAAATAAGAAAAAATGTCTATAAACAAGTTGTTTTTTTTTTACTTTCTTGAAAATCGTTTTTTGCAGTGTGGGTACCGGTTAATGGCACCGGTTCTGACATAGACGGTAGTAACGAGACCGAAAAGCAGCAAACACCGTCGTAGTTACATGCGGCTGTCTTCTTGTTTGATGGCAGAAACTCCCTTCACCCTGGCCAAAAAGATTAAAATGACCAATGTTGGGCAAGTTACTTTGAAAAAGTAATTAATTATAGTTACTAGTTACTTCTTCAAAAAAGTAACTGAGTTACAATATTCTAAAAGTAATTAATTACTTGAAGAGTAACTATTACATTACTTTTAAAAAAAATGTTTAACCCTCTGGGGTCCAGGGTATAATTGGCCATTTTTAACTACTTTTGATGTTTCCTTCACATTTTACCTTTAAAAACTATTTACTTTGCCTTGTTTGGTATCATCCTTTTCAGCACAACCTCACGTGTCTGAATTTACAGTCATGTTTTCATTTTGACATACTGTATTAACACAATTGATGTAAAATCAGACAAAAAACATAAAATCAGAGTAGAAAAAGTTATATTTTTTACTGTAACAACCACAAACATCTTTAATGAATCATATTTCATAACTTTAAATGCAAATATAAATTGTCAATTTTAAAATCCTCTGCACAAGTTTTGCAAACAACAAAGTTATTTCCATCAATTTAACTTTTTCCGTCTTTTTTAAAATAACCATTTCAAACTATTTACAGAACAATCAGCTGTTCTGCATTCAATAAGATTCCACACAAATTATTTTTGCCATTCCAAATATTTCTGTCCACTATAAAGGAGAACATTACAGCCTGATACCTGCAGGTCTGACAGCAGCAGGTGTCACTCCTGTTTCTACCTGGAGACAGCAGTAGCCTCATTATTCTGACACACAACACAAAACTATCCACAACACTACACACTAACTACACAAGACAACACATGAACTACACACTCCAAACACGCTAAACATCACAAATCTCTCACATCTCAAAACTCGCTCTCTCTCTTTTTCTGCTCTGTCTCTCTCGCTCTCTCTCTCACCTTCACTCCTAAAACTTCCCCTGTTTTTTTGGGGTTTTTTTGGTCATAAGCAGAGAGTGCTTGCTAGCGACAGTAAACATGACGAAACTATTGAGGAAAAAACACCGCGTATATATTGTTTATCCTGACTCTGGTTTTACATGGCCTAACGCAATTTAAAAACTGGTATACATCACCTTGTTGCTTTGTCTTTGTACTTTATTCTTCCTCAGTCAAACAGCAGCACTCATGCGATTGTTTTGTCCCCTTAGCGCCAAGTGTTGTGCTAGACCAGGGGTCGGTAACTTGTGGCTCCGGAGCCGCATGCGGCTCTTTAGTCCTTTTAGTGCAGCTCCGCGTGGTTTGGGAAAATAAATTATTGTTTTTTTAAGTAATTAGCTGAAGTGTATTTTATTTATGTTAGTTCTTTTTTTAAACTTGTAATTCTAAATTGGAAGATTATTGTGATATTAAAATATAAATATAAAATTATATTCTATTATTTTTTGATCGCTCAAAATAAGCGTCACACTCGCAGAAGCCGATATACCTGCCGAAACGCCATGCATTTATCGAGACTTTCAACCCCAGGTAGGCCAATTATGGACCTTCGGATCCACATTATGTCAGCAGCTATTCTCCACCGTGAACTATGTTAAAAACAAACACCGCTCACGCCTCACAGATGACAGCTTACAGTCCTGCGTAAAGATGAAAGTGACTTCGTACAGCCCCGATTTGCAGACGCTGTGCGCAGAGGTTCAGGAGCAGAAGTTCCATTGTAAACATATCACGGCAGACCCGACGATGTTTGTATGAACATGCTTTTCAGCATCTCTTTATTGACCACTTTTCACACACAGTTGCTGTATGCATGCAGCCGGCTGTAGCTTTTCTGCTCACAGCCCGACACATACCAACACAACAGCATAGAGAGCACAGACCGATAGCGGGTGCCGCTCAGGTGCGTCCGCCTCCCCTGCAGCGGCGCTGCAGACCACGGCCCGCCACACACATTAACCAGGTGAAATACATATTTAGGCTGAATTTTGCAAATATCTATTTTTCATCTTTTGGCAGCATAGTGCTTTTTTTCCAATTATTTTTTTTTAAAAAGTCAGGTCAAGGCCCAAAGGCGATATAAGGGTGGTGGCTCACAACAGTTTTTGTTTGCTGCATGGATCATTTTAGTTGGGTGTCTTTCCTTTTATTATATTTCTTTAAGAGTTCTGTTAGGTTTTTGTATTGTGATTGTCATTTATGCTTAGAAATATCTACTCATATATGCTTAGAGGTGTATAATTGATTGTGTAGTGATAGGATGTGTGATCTTCAGTAGGCTGTAAAAGGCTTTGTGTGCATTCCAGAGCATTCTGGTGTTCACCCCCCACATTCCAGGAACAGGGGAGAGGTCGTACCTCGTTTTATTGTTTTATGGTAGGATAAACGTGTTTTAGTCTAAGTGCCTTTTGTTTAGATGGACGGCTTGACCCTAGACACACACACACACACACACAAGGTATTCTTTGTTCACATGCATACCTATGTAAGATGTCATATGTTAATGAACCTATGCATATTCATGTAACCACAATAAAAGAGCAGTGTTACGGGGGAGCGGACGAGAGCAACTGGGGTCAAGCGAAGGAACGGCGCCTGTCCAGTTCTCTCCCGTGCACGTGAAACATAAAGAATGTTGCCTACTTGTGTCTTGCTTTGCTGTGTAATTACATTGCCTTCAACGTTCCAGCAAATGGGTTCAAGCTACGAACCTATCAAGTTCAAAATGTGTTCATTACATAAATAAAAAAGTAATTTTCTCTGTAGCACTTCATGGATTTAAGCAACACACCTTAGTTGTTTACACAAAGCTTAAAGGTAAAAAAACAATATATACAGTGTTATCTTCATTTTAGATGTTAAAAAGTATTTGCAGCTCCCAGTGTTTTCTTTTGCGTGGAAATCGCGTCCAAATGGCTCTTTGAGTGTTAAAGGTTGCAGACCCCTGTGCTAGACAGTGATCGTGATTGCCGTCCGCTGGAGCGCGCGCAGCTGCTTAAAGCTGTAGCGTCCACATTACTTACGTAGTCAGCTACTTCTGTGCAACTGATATAAGATGCGGTAAGCTGAACACAGCTTCAACCGTCTGTTTGTTGAAAAATAGTAACAGACCGCATTTTCTCGTTAGTAACTGTAACGGCATTGTAACGATAGGAATAGTAATTAGTTAGATTACTCGTTACTGAAAAAAGTAATGCCATTAGTAACGCCGTTACTTGTAACGCCGTTATTCCCATCACTGTCAGTGGCCCCCTTGAGTCTGACCTGGATGGGTCTGTGACATCTCTTGGGGACACAGGAGCTGTACCTCCTGCCACCCGTACTGTGGATTCCGTCTCCAGCATTTGCGAGTGTGATGACCGCACACTATCATGGATCCATCAGCAATCCGCCGCTGACCCAGTCAAAGATGGTGTTCATAAGACCCCTCCTATGATGGGTGCTCCTGATCTTGGTGGAGTGGCTGGTGATGGAGCCTCCCCACACTCCCCTGCTGCTTTCCCGACCCATAGTTTTCATTCTCTTGAACCCGAAGATGTGGACGTGGATCATGGACTTACCACACGTTTTGGTAGAATCATTAAATGCGGTTATTGATGTGTGAATTTGTTTATTGCTGTATGTTGACCATTGCTATCGTTTTTGGAAAAAGAATAAAAGAGTCACAGAGTTGTTTGTATTGTGTCAGTCTGTGCGGCGTGATTGCCCACAGATATAATGGCCTGGTTCGTGTGGTGTAAATGGCACCTCATTTTGTCTATAGTATCTCCTAGGATCCTGCTAGGTGCCAAGCGGATCTCAGTTCTCTTATTCTCATTGGAGGAAGCTATGTTGCTGCTGGAGCTGCATCGCCGCTGCTGCCGGACCCATGGCCGCCTGCCGGAGCTGCATCACTGTCACAACTGGACTCACAGTAGGCCACCGAAAGTGACTTACTGCTTTCACGGGACCCGAGGTAGAGTCCACCTGAACTCTTTTATTGTTGTTATCGGCCGCCTGAGACTGTTTTGCTGGGTTTTTTCTCTTTTTTTGCACCACTGCGGGATCAATTACATGCTTAATAAAATAGCATATACAAAACCAGGGGTTCTGGAAACAAAAGCAAACATGTGATCGGGGGAAAACCATTACAGTTCTCAAGACAGATAAAGTTTATGATGCATAGGCGCAGCAGAAGACCACAGTGGGTATCACTCTGAGACTCATATTGCATAGTAATTGGTGACTCGAATAATGTTGGCTTGTCTGAGTCTTGATTTCAGCTGCAACATTAATTTTTTGTTCATGTTTTTTCACTACTTCTACATTGTGACTGATGAAAGATGAGGACCCAAGTAAGTAAATAAAAGTCTGAAACCCTTTGCTACTTGGCAAAAGGTCAACAACAAGAGATCAAAATGACGAAATCAATGCAAACAAACAAAACGGCAAATGCCGGGAAAAGAAGAGAGAGCGGGAAAAGGCTGACACAATAGGGCAGGCACGCTCACAAACACACGCACACAAGCAGTTTAAAAAAAATGTTATGAACTCCAACAAGTGGACATAAGATGTTGCACTCAATTAATGTTAATTTGTACAGCACACTATCTGACAGGAGAGAGATACCACAAACACTGGAGTGCATTTACAACTTTTACAGCCCAAATGATTGAGCCAATGGCAGATAACAAGGTTCATTTTTCCATTGCTAAACCCTTTTACAGTTGGGGTTTTTTGAGCTTTTTAATACAGTCCCGATCAAAAATTTCAGACACTTATTTTCCATAATTAGTTGGATGTTAACAAGTTTCCACGTAGAGCTTCAACGTGCAAAAAGAAGAAATCGGAGTGAGAAAAAACATGAACATACGTCCTCGCTAGCCCGGATAGATTTGAAAACTGCGTTTTCGTCCACACTGTTGTTTTCAGTCGTTTTTCACAGAGTTGCCACATTGAAACGCCCAAAGACGCTTATGTTCCAGTACTGCGCATGCGTGAAACGCAAGAAGATTCGACCTGCCTCATTTCTGTCTGCCGTTTATTTACTTTCCGGCTCTTTGAAACGTTGCAGCAAAATGTTGAGGAAAAGCACCAAGTTTTTTAAACGGACTAACAATGAGGTGGAGTTGTTGCAGTGAGTAACACAAAAGCACACAGTTGCAAAAGCGAGTGAGACTTAAAGAATTTGAAGAAAAGCTATCTGGAGCCTGTACAAACTGATATTAATCTTTAATAGGGCTGTCAAAATTGAGAACAAACAAAACAACTGCTGTATAATGCCCTCCCCTATCTTAGTTTAATTGGTCACATGACTGCATCATTATGCTAACATGCATTTTAGAAAGTTGCTTTTGCTGTCCACACTGTAACACGAAAGCACCGTTTTCAAATGTATTCATTTTTGAGAGCGGTTTGAAAATGCTGCGTTTTCCATCAGTGAAAAGGCTGTCTCAGTGTGGACGGGAGGCAACACTGAGACAACGAGAGAAAACAATGGATTTTCAAACAAAAGCGCATTTGTGTGGATGTAGCCTTAGTTGAAAGTTTAGTCCTAGTCCCTAGGTTATTATGTTTAGCTTTCGGTTGTTACATCTCCCCGTCTTTGCTCCTATGTCTCCCCTTTGTGTAGCTGTACTTACAAACTGCCACAGAAAAGTATTCATATTGTTCATACAAATATGAGGAGAACCACTCCAAGACAGATCCACATATACTGACCCAGTATTTCAGCCTTTCAAGCTGAGCTACTAACTTGGGTCCTCATCTTTCATCAGTCACATCATCATCAGTCACAATGTGGAGGTAGTGAAAAAACATGAACAATGAATTAATGTTGCAGCAGAAATCAAGACTCAGACAAGCCAACATTTTTCTAGCCACCTATTGCTATGCAATGTGAGTCTCAGAGTGATACCCACTGTGGGCTTCTGCTGTGCCCATGCACCATTTACTGTATCTGTCTTGAGAAGTGTAATGGTTTCTTGCTCTCATAATGCACATTTGCTATCCGGCCTTTAAGTGATGACACGTGAATCCTGCTTCCAGGCCCAAAGTACTCGGCGTTTAATAGGGCTAGTGTGCTTTTAACATATTTTAATGCTTTGTATCTTGTCCTATTTCATGTCAACAAGCCCCTAAAAACAGTCAGTGATCACTGACGGCCTCTCTCGATTTTTATTAATAGTCATTATTTTCCTGTATAAATCGTTGGTTGTTACAATAAAAAATGTCAGTTAAATATATTCAATTCAATTTTATTTATATAGTGCCAAATCACAACAAAAGTTGCCTCAAGGCGCTATATATATATATATATATATATATATATATATATATATATATATATATGACACTCACACAGTGATATTTGAGAAGTGAAATGACGTTTATTGGATTTACAGAAAGTGTGCAATAATTGTTTAAACAAAATCAGGCAGGTGCATAAATTTGGGCACTGTTGTCATTTTATTTATTCCAAAACCTTTAGAACTAATTATTGGAACTCAAATTGGCTTGGTAAGCTCAGTGACCCCTGACCTACCTACATACACAGGTGAATCCAATAATGAGAGAGTATTTAAGGGGGTCAATTGTAAGTTTCCATCTTTTAATTTTCTCTGAAAAGTAGCAACATGGGGGTCTTAAAACAACTCTCAAATGCCCTGAAGACAGATTGTTCACCATCATGGTTTAGGGGAGGGGTAGGGTACGTTAGTTCTCGAGAGCCGGTGTCCTGTAGGTTTTAGATCTCACCCTGGGTCACCACACCTGACACAAATGATTAGGTCATTACCAGGCCTCTGGAGAACTTCAAAAAATGTTGAGGAGGTAATTTAGCCATTTAAATCAGCTGTGTTGGATAAAGGAAACATCTAAAACCTGCAGTACACCGGCTCTCGAGGACTAATGTTCCCTACCCCTGCTGTAGGGGAAGGATACAGAAAGCTGTCTCAGAGATTTAAGCTGTCTGTTTCCACAGTTAGGAACATATTGAGAAAATTAAAGACCACAGGCTCAGTTCAAGTTAAGGCTCGAAGTGGCAGACCAAGAAAAATCTCGGATAGACAGAAGCAACGAATGGTGAGAACAGTCAGAGTCAACCCACAGACCAGCACCAAAGACCTACGACATCATCTTGCAGCAGATGGAGTCATTGTGCATCGTTCAACCATTCGGCGCACTTTACACAAGGAGATGCTGTATGCGAGAGTGATGCAGAGGAAGCCTTTTCTCCGCCCACAGCACAAACAGAGCCGCTTGAGGTTTGCTAAAGCACATTTGGACAAGCCAGCTTCATTCTGGAAAAAGGTGCTGTGGACTGATGAAACTAAAATTGAGTTATTTGGGCATAACAAGGGGCGTTATGCATGGCGGAAAAAGAACACAGCATTCCAAGAAAAACACCTGCTACCTACAGTGAAATATTGTGGTGGTTCCATCATGCTGTGGGGCTGTGTGGCCAGTGCAGGGACTGGGAATCTTGTCAAAGTTGAGGGACACATGGATTCCACTCAGTATCACCAGATTCTGGAGACCAATGTCCAGGAATCGGTGACAAAGCTGAAGCTGCGCCGGGGCTGGATCTTTCAACAAGACAACGACCCGAAACACTGCTCAAAATCCACTAAGGCATTCATGCAGAGGAACAAGTACAACGTTCTGGAATGGCCATCTCAGTCCCCAGACCTGAATATTATTGAAAATCTGTGGTGTGAGTTAAAGAGAGCTGTCCATGCTCGGAAGCCATCAAACCTGAATGAACTAGAGATGTTTTGTAAAGAGGAATGGTCCAAAATACCTTCAACCACAATCCAGACTGTCATTGGAACCTACAGGAAGCGTTTAGAGGCTGTAATTTCTGCAAAAGGCAGATCTACTAAATATTGATTTCATTTCTTTTTTTGTGGTGCCCAAATTTATGCACCTGCCTGATTTTGTTTAAACAATTATTGCACACTTTCTGTAAATCCAGTGAACTTCATTTCACTTCTCAAATATCACTGTGTGTGTCTCCTATATGATATATTTAACTGACATTTTTTATTGTAACAACCAACAATTTATACAGGAAAATAATGACTATTAACAAGGTTGCCCAAACTTTTGCATCCCACTGTAACTACAGCTCAGCCTATGCAACAGCATATTAATGACTAACCTTGTATTGTGGATGGATTATCTCACTTGCTCTCCTGACTGAAGTTTGGTCCGTTTACAGCGTCCTGCTGGGGCTCTGCTGGTGCGCGGATGTACAGCTTCAAAGTGACTGGTTCCAGCTGGAGATCCCGCCTGTTAAGTGAATTCTGGAGCACTGCTGGTGAGAAAGGTTCTCGCACGTGTGGCTCAGGTGTTGAAAGAAGTACTTCCCCCAACTACTGAGCCGTACACGTGTGACTGAAGTTCCCTGTAGCAGTTTAGGAAGTGGAGTGGGTCGGGGTGATGTGTTGTTTCTTTTGATCACTCGTCTTTCTCCTGTTCTGAGTAGGTTAAGGAGGTCAGACTCTGTCTTTGTTTTGGTTTTTGTTTTTGTTATATTGCATAAGATTATGTGTGTGGGAATCGGAGTTAGTTTCTTTTGTTAATTATTTTGGCCTTGGCTCACCCCGAAGTGTTGACACTCCCATTTTTTTTGCTTTCCCTTTTTTCATCAGATTTTTTTTTTTTTTTTTTTTTTTTTTTTTTTTTGTGGGTCTTGGGAGGGTGAGCGAGTGCTTCATTCATGTTATGACCTGGCCCATAGATGGGCCGTAACACCAGTTTCGTCATTAGACTGGCAAAGGAGACATGAGGAGGCAGAATGAACTTGTGAGTCCATTTTTGGGAACCAGTGAAGGTCTCTCAATCTTTGTTTTGTGTGCACAACCCTTGGTGACTTTCACATGCTAGTGCAATCAGTTAAGCTCTCACTGAAAGTGGTCTAATGAGCTTTGTGCCTCTGAGATTACAAATACTTAAGAGTTGAGAGTTCATTACGGAGTTTGTAGTAAACTTGAGCCAGTGTGACTTAAAGTGATTTGACTGAGGCAGGTCAGGCACTTTTTATTCGAGATCACAAAACACCCAGTTCAGGGAAAGTTAAACAGGGAGAGTCAAAATGTGCAACTAGGAGTAAGGACATGGCAGCAGAAATTTGAGCTACCATTTCATGATCTAATTCCGATGTGAGATGGGAAGAAACCGGCACGACTTATTTGGACTTCTTGTTTCCCTGTTTTACTTTGAAGGTTCATGTCTTATGTCAGTGTATTCAGTTTTACTTCCCCCTGTCTTCTTAGCCCTAATTTTCTCCCAGTTGTCTCCCTCCTGTTTCCCATTCGTGCATATAAGCCCTGTGTTTTCCTTTGCTATCTGTTGTGTTGTTAATGTTGCTACACTCTGTATGCTGCGTGTTTGTTGTGTTCCAGTGCCTCTGTTCTGCCTCTGAGTTTTGTTTTTGTTTTATTTCTAAGGATATTTTTCCAGCACTAAAGATGTGTTTTGAGTTCCAGTCCTGTCGTTGTGAGTCTTGCATTTTGGGTCCTTTTTTATTGCCTGCCTGCCACACAGCCCATCATGACAGCTGTATAGTTCTGAGAACCTGGGCTGTGGCTCAGGTGGTAGTGCAGATCAGCTACTGACTGGAAGGTTGGTGGTTCCTGGCCTTGGCTTCCCCAGTCTGCATGTCAAATGTCCTTGGGCAAGATGCTAACCTCAAGTTGCTCTCTGATGCATCCATCGTGAATGTGTGTGAACAATATGTGTGAATGCTGGTTAGATTGCACTTAAGTATAGAAGGAAGTGCTTGTGTGAATGAGGCATGTTGTATACAGTGCTGTGAGTACTCCGGGAGAGTAGAAAAGCACTATATAAGAATCAGTCCATTTATTTATGTCAGAATTGCCCTCTGTTCTGTGGCACGTCTTGCCTCAGTGTTGTGTGCATTTCCCCATGGTTTCCCTATGCCTCCTTGCCAGTTAGTTTTAGTTCTTCCCTTTGTAGTTTTGTATCGCCCTTTGCCTTTCTGTTAATAAAATTGTGATTTGAGTTTAACCTCCCATTTATGAGTCCAGCATTTGGGTCCAATCTCGCCTGCTTGCATAGCACACCATGACACTGTCCTCCACTTTAAAAATGGAAATAGTCATCATGTATGTCAAAAATGTGAAAATTCATTGAAAAAGGTAATAAATGCAACGTGACACAACCAAAAACACACAAACTGTAACATGTTATTGATCTCTACTTTCACCCACCTGTTTGGTCAGAGTCCAAAATAAACATATCGGTCTGCATTTTCAGATATATAAACCAGCCACAGGTCAGACCTAGACAGACTTAGCAACTTATACTAATGATGGTGAGTAACTTTTTACTTTACTGTAAATGTTGAACCAGGGTTTGAAACTTTAACTTAAACATAAAGCTGCAAAACAAAGCAGACTTTTCACTTGTTGCTGCAGATAATTTAATATTTCATTTCTAAGAAAGTTTAGTTTTCACATTTTACTATAAGTTTGAGTTTCATGTTTCTTGTGCACCCTCTGCGTTTAGGGTAAACAGTGGTGGCCAGCTGGTTAATGACTGCAATATAAACTGTTTGCAATAAAACAACATTTCTTTTTTATTGAAGCTGTCATTGCTGTTGCTGCTGGCTCTCTCCTCAGCCAGTCCTCAGGACATCGTGAAGAAGCCCTCAGAGGACAGAAATGGTAAAATGTAACTGGCATTATGAATTTGCAAAAGTGTCCTCATGAGTCCTTTGTGAATGAAACAAGGAAGTGAGATTCACTTTTGTGATACTAGCTCTAAAACTACTTGAAGATTAAATGCTCAGATAAACCCACTGTAAACTATGTGCTCAGTAGCAATAAGCACTAATCAAACAGCTAAAGACCAGGATACGTCAGTCTAAAGGCTGCAACACACCGAACACTACAAATTCGTCCTTGGATCATCAATTTACCTTGAGGCACTAGAATTGCTGATCTCCTGCTTAAATCTGAATTACCTTATTTAAAAATGTCACCAAATAACCAGGGGGGAAATAATTCTTTAGATCTATGGTCCACTTCATATTTAACATTTAAAAAAAGGAAAAATAATTTTCGGGTCTTGGAAACATGATTAGAAATACGTCAGATACAGTTTGTCAGTCAGAAGAAATTCTAAAAAAAAAAAAGTGACATTTAACAATTAGAAATACTAGGAGAGCATATCATACTCAAGTCAAACTTGTGTCGACCTTTTGTAAACATAAAAGAGCAAAAATCTGAAACTTCATGTTTTCACACATGCATATGATGATTTTTTGTAAATGTTTTTGTTTTCTTTCGTACAGTGACCTCTTTGAATCAAGATCAGGAGGACAAAATTCCTGAAATGACAGACATCTCAGCTAACACATCAGTATATCAACAGCTTCTGTTTCCTGCAAAGACGAAACAGAAAAGGCAGACGTTTGATAATAATAGTACTGTGAAATGGCAGACCTGGACTGGTTCTCTCCCTGATGAAGCAGTGGGAATTTACAACCGCTTTGCGCACCGTGCTGATTATGTCTGCAAATATGGATGCGAAGTTGGTTTCTACAGCAGTAGCTTGGGAGATTTTTGCCACTATCTGTATGCCGGCAAAGAGCAACGTACAGGCTCATTTGATATTCTTGTGAATGAAAACAACTTTGAGATCCTGAACTGGAAGGAAGGTTCCGGTGGTTCAGTGTCCGAATATGCAGTTAGAACATGTTCTAGTGATGAGTTTTATATTGGAAAAAATGAGTATGGTCTAGGTAAAGTGCATCCTAGTCACAGGTCATTTTATTTTCCTCAGAGAGGTACAGAACAGAATTCTTCGTCCTATGAGGTGCTGACCATCAATAGAGATATTGACTATGAGCTCATCTCTCATGTCACGTATAAAACTAATGAAGCTAAAATCATCCGGGATCCTCCAATGATCATAAGGTTCGAGGAAATTTCTAACGATGGATGCAATCCAGTGACAAAGACAGCTACTCTTTCAAAGATAGTTTTTGATAGTAAACGGTGGGATGTTGGCGTTCTCCCATTGTTTAGTGCCAGGCAGACTTTCCAGACAGGAATCCCTATTATAGTAAATGGAGCGATTGAGGTTAGCACGACTGAGCGCATACTGAATTTTTCAGGAGTGCCAACTGAAAGGGAAGCGGTAAACCACACTGCTAAAGTTCAGGTCTCCATCCCACCAAACGGCCTCTGCTGGATCAAAATGCTGGATGACAGTTACAATGTAAACATGCCTTTCACTGCTCTTCTCTCCCGAGTCTACAGGAACTTCAGGATTAAAAAATTACACATATCAGGGACATACCACGGCATCCAGACGGCAGAGGTCCGTGCTGTGGTAGCAAGGTGTACTCATTATGGCCAACAGCATTGCCCATAAAAGATAGATAGATAGAGAGCTATCTATCTATCTATCGTGTAGACAGATGCTCTTGGTGCAGCTGAGATCTTGAATGAGGCATAGCGGTGATTGGGCCTTTGCTTTTGCAGCATAGACACGGAATAACTTGCCAATCGATGTTTGTACTTCAGAGTCTATGCAGTCTTTCAAATTGCATCTTAAAACTCCCTTTTCAATGTTGGCTTTTAATTTAAGTACAGTTTAAGTTCCCTCAGGCTTGCTTTGTTTGTTTGCTTTTTTCATGTTAAATATATTGACATTCATCTCATGTCTTAATTTTCTGTTGTCTTTTGTTCATAACTAATTGTGAAACATTTTGGTTAATTTTGTTTTTAAATGTGCTATAGAAATAAAAATGATGTTTAATTGATTTATTAAACTGTAAAGTAAAACTTAATATTGTATGTTTAACCTAAAATGAAATAAAAATGTCCACGAAAAGTTCTGTATGTCATGCCATACCTTCCTGTCCTTCAACTTCTTCAACATTCAAAATTTAAATAAATAAAAGTTTAGAGAAGCTGCTTCTGTTTTTGTAACTAAACTGCTCAATAATATTGAGATGTTGATTACATTTTAAACTTCAACAGTATTACCTACCAAAAGCATTTACCACAACTCTTCTGAATTTTTAATTAAAGATTATGTATTGGAATTTCAGGAGCAGGACCACAACATGCTCCTTCCATTTGTCATCTGCATAGGTTCCCCCAGTTCTGCAAGCTGTTCATTCTCGTTTACGTGCCCCACCCTCCCTCTCTCCCTGTTCTCAATTCTTTAACTTCTTCCTTTCTTTTTAGTACATGGGGATCTGCCAGGCCCGGGAGCCGTCGCCAGTCCTCTTCAGGCCTTCCCCAAACCGCAGCTCAATTCATGTCAAAGCATTCACTTTACCTACACAAACGCTGTCAAACTGTCACGATCCTGGGTCTTTTGACCTAGCTTTTTGAGTTTTAGTTTATTTTGATGTTTATGGTATGTTTAAGTTCTTTAGGTTATTAATGAATGGCCCAAAATATATTTTGTAACTCATGTATTGACCCATGTGCCTGTTCCTCTTAGCTGCTGTGATCCCTGACAGGAGCTTCCATGTGGTAATACCGCAGGGTATTGGTCGGTATTTGGATGGGACCGGTCCATTCTGGGTGTCCTTGAGGATCAGGACTTTCAGGCCTTGGTTAGCCCTTTCTAGGTTTCTCTCATTGACTAGCAGCTGGTTGATTTGTGCTGCCAGATGCTCATGGAGTACAGTTAACTTCTTCAGCTAGGAGGCGTGAACCATGGTGCTGTCCACCTCTTCATACTGGAGGTTGCGGTGGTCTGCTCTTAGATCCACTAGCCACTGAGCATTGCTGTTATGGGTTGCGTCCTTCTCCCATATGCTCTTCTAGTATTGCTCCGTCTCCAGCCTTGGTGGTGCTGTTCTCATATTCTTCCCCTACCACTGAGAGTACACTTTGTCTGGTTCTGTGGAGAACAGCTGGTTTCGTCTCCTGCCTTCTATCTCTGTACCTCTGCAAGTGGCTGGCCAAGGCTGCGAGTCTTTGCTTGGCAGTTTCCAAAGCTTGCACCCTCTTTATTGCACCTTTCTGCAGCTTTGATAGTTGGCTTACCTCCCTCAGTGCTACCTTGATCTTAGCCTCTAGTTTTCTTTTCCATGGAGGGTACTGCTCCTTGTGGCTGTTCTATCATTCAGGTCAGTTCCTCTCGCACGCAACGATCCTTGTTCCATCACACTTGGACCTTGGTACCCAATCTTGGGTGGGGGTGATGATGTTATCTCCCCCATGACCTGTTGTCCTGGCTCCCCCTTGCCGTAGCATGTGTGTTGTACCTTGTCAATCTCTTGCTGTGAGAGAAGTCCCTTCTTCCAAATGTTGGAACATTGAGGTAGTACTTGCTTCTGATTCAAGAAATCTGAGGAAGTATAGCATTTAATTCTCTGAGGGGACTGAGGAGAACCCTTTTAATGTTAACACATAATCCCCAAAACATGCAATTGAACTACACCATATTACAAATAATATTAATAATGTGGCGGGGTGTGGTCTGTGTTGCCATGCAGAGAAGGGAGACACACCTGCATTACATCTGCCATCATGCCCCGCCGGCTGAATGCTGTGCTCTTTTCGATGTTGTGGTTGTTGTTGGTGTGTATGTTCGGCTGGCAACTGGAAAGTTGCAGCCAAGTGTAAGTAGTACTGTGAATAAAGTGTGTAATAAAGCTGGAAAGCATGCAAATATCGCTGGGTCTGTCTTGGTTCTATTATAAGTATTTAATAACATTACTTCATATGCAAAATTTGATGCACAACTTGAATTTTAACACACTAAGAGCTACTCACTCTCACAAGAGTGTCCACCCCTGATGCTTCTTGATACTCTACCTTCAGTAGGGTTCTTATATAGTGTGAATACCATGTGGCTGAGTCACTGAAAAACAGTCTGCAAACCTGGACTTTTTCTCGGCCCTCATCTTAATCCGGTCCAGTCATATAAAAAGACATCTGGCCTCCTGTAGGATTCTTTTATAAACTGTAACACTATTTATCCAACACTCAAATATTTAGGTGATATTTATATACACATATACAAATATTATAGTTTTATTGTCTTAACAAATGTCTTTTGCATTCTTTAAACTATACAAACATCATGCTGTGCATCATTCATCTTTACGCAAGCGTTGACTTATTGATCCTGTTTGATTGCTTTATGCCATGTGTTTACCTTTTACATGCCTACACCTCTCTGTTTGTTTTTTATCTAATGTTTTATAGTTTGTCCTTTTCTTCTCACCTCTCAATAATAAAATCATGGTATTGTTACTTACCTAAACTTCAAAGACAATAAAAAAACAACTTGTCAATAACACAGCAGTCCTGATGAGCAAATATTGTGTTCCATCCATCCATGCATCCATTTTCTTCCACTTTTCCGGGGCTGGGTCGCAGGGGCAGCAGCCCAAGCAGAGAAGCCCAGACCTCCCTCTCCCCAGCCACCTCCTCCACCTTATCCGAGGGAATGCCAAAGCCAGCCAAGAGATGTAATCTCTCCAGTGGGTCAATCAATCAAAAGCTTTATTCGCCACATGCAGGTTGCCCTGCAGTGAAATGGGGACCCCCCCCCCCCCCCCACCTTACACACACAACACAGACATTACATGGGGATACAAGTCGGAGATCGGTAACGTTACAGAAAAAACACTGAAATGTACACTACAATGGGAAAGTACAAGAGGGAAAAAAGAGACCTCTACTCATGCTGTGCTCCCATGGTAGGACAGCATGAGAACAGGAAACAAAAAAACTCCTCTGCACAAGAAGCACATAAATGTCCACAGCACAACATTATGAAAGACATGACAAGCCACAGGGTTGGGTGGGGGGTGAGGAGTAATCCGAAGCGAACACAGCAGCTGCCCTGCACAGCGCTACCATTCCAGCGCGGCACACAGACCCGCCGTGTTCCCCCGCAGGAAACAAGCATCGAAGGCGTTTGGAAAGGGAGGGGGATTAGTGTGTGCTTATCAGTGTAAGTGTGTGTGTGTGCGTGTCCATAGTTCAGCTGAGACAGTGTCCTTCGCCCTGCCAGGCTAAGTAAACAGTCTACCAGCCAACCCAGGTGGCCTTGCATGGAATGGGAAGGAACAGACTCAACACAGTTGTTATCAGGGAGTTTTTGTTCGGCTCCAGCCTTGAGCCCACAGCTGGCGCTGGAGGGGTAGCCGCATTATGATGGTGATTTTCTTTTACAACAACTCATGAAAATTTCAAGCTGTTTTTTAGCACTCCGACGCTGGTCTCTCAATCTCCCGTTGGATAGCTGCCAGTTTCTCTATGATGTTATTTACCTTCAATTCCGTGGTCTTGTCACTCTTTTGCTCACAGAGCATATTCTGAGACCTCACGACTGCAGCCAACTGATCCGTGATGTATTCCAGCTTCCGCCCATAGGTGGGAAGTCTGCCTTGGCGCCTCCTCACAGTGGGACATGCCCAGCAAACCTCACTCCGGAGGCACCCACGGGGCATCCTTGTCAGATGCCGGAACCACCTCAACTGGCTCCTTTCGATGTGGAGGAGCAGCGGCTCTACTCTGAGCCCCTCCTTGGGGACACGGTCGAATGCCTTCTCCAAGTCCACAAAGCACATGCAGACTGGTTGGGCAAACTCCCATGCACCCTCGAGTATCCTCAAGAGGATAAAGCGCTGGTTCAGGATGACCAGGACAAAAACCGTATTATTCCCCCTGTATCCGAGGTTCGACTAACGGACGGACTCTCCTCTCCAGCACCCGGGCATAGACTTTCCCAGGGAGTAGTAGTTGGAACACACTTCCCGGTCCCCTTTTCTTAAAGATGGGGACCATCACCCCAGTCTGCCAGTCCAGGGGTACTGCCCCTGATCTCCACGCAACATTGCAGAGACATTGTCAACCAAGACAGCCCTACAACATCCAGAGCCTTCAGGAACTCGGGGCGGACCTCGTCCACCCCAGGGGCTCTGCCACCAAGGAGTTGTTTAACTGCCTTAGTGAACTCGCCTCAAGAGATTGGCGGGTCATCCCCCTCGTCCCCAGACTCTGCTTCCGCCACGGAAGACGTGCCAGTGGGATTGAGGAGATCCTCAAAGTATTCCTTCCACCGCCTGACAATTTTCTCAGTCGAAGTCAGCAGCACTCCACCCGCACTATACACAGTGCAGGTAGAACATTGCTTTCCCCTCCTAAGTCGCCTGACGGTTTGTCAGAATCTCTTCGAGGCAGTCCGAAAGTCTTTTTCCATCGCCTGTCCATACTCCACCCACACCTGAGTTTTTGCTTCCACCACCGCCTGCGCCGCATTCTGCTTGGCCTGTTGGTACCTATCAGCTTCCTCCAGAGTCCCACAGGCTAACCAAGCCCGGTAGGACTCCTTCTTCAGCTTGGTGTCTCCCTCACCTCTGGTGTCCACTATTTGGTACGGGGATTACCGCTACGACAGGCAGCAACTACCTTGTGGCCGTAGCTCAGTGCAGCGGCTTCGGCAATGGAGGTGCTGAACATGGCCCATTCAGACTCAATGTCCCAGTCTCCCTCGGTATGCTCTGCTGGAGGTGTGAGTTGAAGATCCTGCGGACCGGGACCTCTGCTAGACATTCCCAGCACACCCTCACAGGTCTGTCTCGCCACCTGATCCAACTCACCACCAGGTGGTGATCAGTTGACATCTCAGCCCCTCTCTTTACCTGAGTGTTGATAAGGTTTACATGTATTATCTTAAATGCTTATATGCTTATTATATTAGTTTATATAATAGAGGCCCAACTCTTAGTACAGTTTGTGCCGAAAGGACTGACAGGAAATTACATGCTTTTGCAGAGCATGCTTTTGCAGGCGGAAAGTGAAACTAAACAGAGTGTTTAATCGAAACTTAAAGTGTGGTGTGACGTAGAGAGCAAGTATATAAATACTTAGGCTTCCGTTTGTGCTTCAGACCTGGGGCTGTGTGTTTTGTGTTCAGGTCTCCATATCCCGGATATGTAAAATAAAGATCATTTTTAATGTAAAAGGACCACTTCTGAGCTGTCTTTTTGGCCGTAAAGAATCTAAAAGAACCTATATTTAATACTTGGTGCCAGTGACCCGGATTCTTTTGCGGCTGAGGGGACTAATTTGGACCTTAAGGTACGATCTGATATGAGGTGGACAACAGACCGGTCTAAAAGAGGATAGGTTGTCCACTGAATTGATTGATTGTTACCATTAAAGCAATAAAATAGGATCAGAAAGTCAAGGCTTGCTGAAAGATTAATAATGCACAGTATGATGTTTGTATAGTTTACAGAATGCAAAAGACATTTGTTAGAGCAATAAAACCATATTCTATGTATTTGTGTATGTAATTGTCACCTAAATATTTCTCTTTGTTGGGTAAATATTGTTACAGCTTATAAAATAATCCTACAGGAGGCCACATGTGTTTTTATACAATTAGACCAGATTAAGATCAGGGCCGAGACAAAGTCCAGGTTTGTAGAGTGTTTTTCAGCGACTCAGCCACATGGTATCCACACTATCTACTGCATGAAGGGATGGACGCTGCTGTGATAGTGAGTAGCTCTTATTGTGTTCAAATTCAAGTTTTGCATCAGATTATGCATATAAAATAATTTTATTGAATAGGAATATGATTTGTAATATGGTAAAGTTCAATTGCATGTTTTGGGAATTGGGTGATAACATTAAAAGGGTAAGAATGGTTCTCCTCAGTCCCCTCTGTGAATTTATTCCTATACTTCCTCAGATTTCTTCAAATTTGACCACGTTAACTTACATTTAATCTCATCGGTCTCATTTTACTGCAGAAAAAGGTAGCTACTTTTTTACATTAGTAATTGTAAAAAAATCCTGAAAACATTTCAAAATTCACCTTTTAAATATTTATGATACCAGCAAACAACAAGACACTGAGAATCAGAATACTTTATTAATCATAGGGGCAAATATTATGTTCAGCATAGACAAGATATTTCAAGTGAAAATAATCTCGGTGTCAAAAGAGGAATTATAAAGTTTGAATGATTTTTTGGTGTGTCATGGTCGAATGAGTCTTTTGTTAATCGTGTTCCTGTGGCTGTCCAACACAAGATGGAGAGGATATGAAGGATTGTCCAGTACTGACTGTAACCGTGACAACATGCTCCTTTCTGAAACTTCTGAAGAATAGAGAGAGAGAGAGGAGCAAGTGAATACAAGGCTTTGCATTTCTGAGGAAACAGAAACAAATAAGGTGGAATTTTAAAAAAATGTGTTTGCAAATGTAAAAATTCATTAATTAGATATTTAACAGTATACTGAAAAGTTTTTTTTTTCCAAAGTGAAATGTTTTAATAGAGCTAACCTGAGCACTGAGGTCCAGATTTTTTAAATGTAGTTTTAAACTGCTGGTAACTAAGACTGATTTTGTTCATATTCAGATGTATCTATCGGTGTTGTTGCTGTTGACTCTGCGGGTTCTGTCCTCAGCGAGTCTTCATGACATTGATAACGCCATAGAGCAGAGGAATGGTAAACAAAAACTTCTGTCCTATTAATTTTAAATTCCATTCCTTAAATGTCTGAAAAATGAAATGTCTTATAAACCCCCCCCCCCCCCCCCCCCCAAAAAAAGAAAATCACATCAAAACTCTTTTAAAAGAGGATTTATAGTAAAAAGAAGCACATATCCTTCATATATGTTCACTTTAGGTCTTAAATAAGACCTCAGATATACAACATCCACTCTATTAACAATATGCCTTCAGCTGTGCAACATATGCTAATATTTGGAAGAATATATGTATTAAAATAAAAAAAAAATCCCCTCTCGCCCTGTCTATCCTTCAAGCTCGGGTCCTCTACCAGAGGCCTGGGAGCTTGAGGGTCCTGTATAGTATCTTAGCTGTTCCCAGGACTGCGCTCTTCTGGACAGAGATCTCCACTGTTGTTCCCGGGATCTGCTGGAGCCACTCGCCTAGCTTGGGAGTCACCGCACCTAGTGCTCCGATTACCACGGGGACCACCGTTACCTTCACCCTCCACATCCTCTCGAGCTCTTCTCTGAGCCCTTGGTATTTCTCAAGCTTCTAATGTTCCTTCTTCCAGATGTTGCTGTCATTCAGAACTGCTACATGTATCACTACAGCCATCTTCTTCTGTTTGTCTAGCACCACTACGTCCAGTTGGGTAGCCACCACCAATTTGTCCATCTCTATCTGGAAGTCCCACAGGACCTTAGCTTGGTCATTCTCCACCACCCTTGGAGGCGTCTTCCATTTCAACCTCAGGACTTCCAGGCCATACTCGGCACAGATGTTTCTGTATACTATGGCTATGTCCACACGTACCCGGGTATTTTTGAAAACGCAGATTTTTCTATGCGTTTACACCTTTCGTCCACATGTAAACGGCGTTTTCGGTCACTGAAAACGGAGATTTCTAAAAACTCCGGCCAGGGTGGATATTTTCTAAAACTCAGTTTTTGCATTTACGTGTGGACGAGAAAAACGAAGAAAACGCACTGTCAAAGATGTGCGCCTTTTTTGACGTCACAGTGTGCCCACGTTGTTGTTTCGGTGAAATGAATTTCTACAATACTGTTACTGTTAATTGTCCTCTCTGCAGTGTCTAAATGCTTACATATACACACACAGTTACTGTCCCTCCACACATACCACTCGGTTCTGCTTCTATGCCCCAGCTTTGTTAACTATTTCCCAGGAGGCTTCTAGACTTCTGATTGGCCAACATTTCTACACGGTTAGGAATATAGCGCCACCTGCTGCTTTGGCATGCTCCTAGCAGCGTTTTCTTTCATTTCTGCCTTTACCTGTGGACGGGATTATTTTTTAAAACGAAAACGGAAAATCTCCGTTTTCAAAAATACCCGTGTACGTGTGGACGTAGCCTATGTCAGCCACTTGGTTATGGCGTTCCATGTATGCCCTGCCTGCCAGCATCTTGCACCCTGCTGTTAGGTGCAGGATTGTCTCAGGAGTATCTTTACACAATCTGCACCTGGGGTCTTGCCTGGTGTGGTAGACCCCAGCCTCTATGGATCTTGTACTTAGAGCTTGTTTCTGTGCTGCTATGATTAGTGCCTCTGTGCTGTCTTTCAGTCCAGCTTTGTCCAGCCACTGGTAGGATTTCTGGATATCAGCCACCTCCTCTAGTGCACAGGCAGTGCACAGGTTGATCAGCCTACTCCAGCAGTCTCGGCTGACTGCTCGGTCTACCAGTAGCTGGTGTTTTGCACCTCTGGTATTCTTGCCCATCCCTTTCTGTGCCCATCTCATGTATTGACCCATGTGCATGTTCATCTTAGCCGCTATGATGCCTGACAGAAGCTTCCATGTGGTACTGAGGCAGGTTATTGGCCGGTAGTTGGATGGCCTTGAGTATCAGGACTGTCCGGCCTTCAGTTAGTCATTCTGGATGTCTCTCGTCAACTAGCAGCTGGTTCATTTGCGCTGCCAGACGCGTGTGGAGTGCAGTCATCTTCTTCAGCCAGTAGACGTGTACCATATTGGGCCATGGTGCTATCCAGCTCTTCATACTGGCAACCCTTTCTTGGATGTCTGCACTGTGATGGTTACTGGGCCCTGTTCGGGGAAGTTGCTGTGGTCTGCTCTCATATCCGCTAGCCACTGAGCATTGCTTTTATCGGTTGCATCTTTCTCTTCCATTATTGCTCTGCCTCCAGCCTTGGTGGTGCTGTTCTCATATTGTTCTCCTGAGAGTGCACCTTGGATGGTTATGTCGAGAAGAGCTGGCTTATTCTCCTGCCTTCAATCTCTCTGGTGTACCTCTTCAAGCGGCTGGCCAAGGCTGTGAGTCTTTGCTTGGCAGTTTCCAAGGGCTCAGGTATGGACAGCTTGCTGTACTTCTTAGGCACCTTCTTTGTCACACCATTCTGTAGCTCCGATAGTTGGCTAACCTCCCTCCGTGCTACCTTGATCTTAGTCTCTAGTCCCCTTCTCCATGGAAGGTAGGTAGGTATCGTCTGTAGTGCTGCATTCACATCATCTAGTAGATCTTCTGAAGGTACTTCACATAGTCTTGATAACCGGCTACGGGCGATCGAGGTTTCAAGCTTCACTGTATATATACAGATATATATTAGGGGTGAGACTCAATTAAAAACAATTAATCTAATTTAATTACAGCCTTTGTAATTAATTAATCTTGATTAATTGCATTTAATTGCACAAGAAAATTTGCCCCAGAGCGCAAATGTTTTTGTTTTTGTTTTTGTTTTTTCCATTTAAAAGGGATAGTGGGCGACAGAATCAAATAATAGACATGGACATGAATATTGTAAACTCAAGCTCTTTTAATTTCTGAAGAGAAAAAAGCATTTAAACTGCATTTCAATTCAAAACAGAGAAACAAAAATAATATCTCTGGCCAAAATTGGGCAGACTTAAAAATAAAGTGATATTTTAAGTACTTTAAGTACATTTTCAAAATGATATTCTCTTTAAATGATGTAAACATAAAGTGCAGTTTTTCTTCTTAAAAAAATAGGCAGAAACATAAAGGGTTAATTGAGCCTGTCTCTTTTAGACAAACTAGCCTGTTAACATTTTCACAGAGCTCAAGGCGGGTCTCTTTTTTGTTACTATGTGACCTGCAAGTGAGAACGATCTCTCACCTGGGACAGAAGTGGCAGGACTAATCAAATACTTGTGGGCCAGGACAGACAGCTGTGGGTGGGTCCCTGCTTGACTGGACCACCACTACAGCGGGCAGTCTGTCTTGCTGATGAGACATATGTCTCATGTCCAAGAAGCTCAGTCACAAACCTGTAGTAGACAGTTCAAGAAAGGATTTATTAATCTACACAATAACTGTCAAGTATAGAGCTTTTTGAAGAAACAGTAACAATAAGTTAAAAAAATTGTTTTATTTACCTGCATGGCTCAAGGACAATCACCAGCTTTTGAAGTTTTATCAGCTCTGATGGAGTTAAAATGACTATCTTATGCTTTTGTTTGTGTAAAGCAGCAAAAACGAGAAACCATATCCAGCGTTGAAATCCACCGTTTGGAAACATCCTGTATGAGTGGCTCTTTCTCTTGCCCCGCTCTGCTCCTGGCTGAGTTTCTCCATATTAGCAGGGCTGTCTGTAATGCATCTAATTTTGCTTGCTTTTCAGTGTTATAAAGCTGTTGCATTTTATTTGAAATAGTCTTTCAGCACAGCAGTTGGAAAGTTGGATCACCTGATGCTAACTGTAGCACATTTTCTAACCCCCTATCTTCTACCATTGATACTGTACGTTTTTCCGATGCTGACTTACTAATATCTGTCCTGAAGCCATTAATTTCATCAAGCTCCCACAGTTTCTGTGCTCGCTGCAACATATTTTGCATTTTGATGGTAGCGTAAGGTTGAAGTGCTTCGGTGGTATGCACTCCTTTTTGCACCGTTTGCACAAAACCATGCTTTTATCAAGGCTTCCGTCGGGTAGTCTTTTGAAATAAAATTTGCCTCCAATCAGTCCAAGCAACGTGCTTTCTCCTGAGATTATTGTAGCTCTCAAAATCGTTCATTGACAAAAGTTCCCCTTTGCTTGTAATGTAAAGTGCAATTAAATGCATTATTTTTTTAAAGCTTTATTTTTTTCAAATGGATTAATTGCATTTAATGCATTAAATTCCCACCCCTAATATATATATATATATATATATATATATATATATATATAAGACAGTAAGAGAAAGATTGAGAGGAAGGACAATTTAAATGCACGAGGTAAAGGGAGGCATGGGACAATGAGACACAGGTAGGGAGAGGCCACAAAATTCAGACACGAGAAAATAACTAACAAAAAAGCTAAACAGAGAACTGAAAACTCACACTGAACAGCAAACACTGGGTAACAGTAGATCAGTAAATCAAGATTCAGAAAAAAAGAACACAAGGAACTAACTCAGATAACAAACTTTATCACACCGAACTGGAACTTAAATATAACATATGATTTGACTATTCAAAGTTAGCAACCTAGAGATGAAAGGGTGATCAATAAACTGAAATATATTACCAGAATAATAAAACCAAGCCAGGAGCTCAATGTTTTTGTCTTTCTCCTTTTCTTTCTTTTCTTCACTGGTGAACTCAGATGCAACTGGGATTCCTGGGAAATCGGCTAACAGATCGATGCTGACAGACCAACCTCTTCCTAGTGTTACTAAGTTCAGACAGAGGAGGCCAGTTCATTCTTCTTCCTTTAAGACTACCATTGACACCAACCTGGAGTGGATCACCTTTAAACGTTCTATTATCAACACTGCAGTCTCAATTTACAACAGATATTTTGATCGCACTGATTATGTCTGCAAATACAAGTGTGACACAGGCTTTTATACCCCCAAAGAGGGTCCTTATTGTGTCTTTGCTCGCAAAAACAGATTTCACAGAGTAGATCCCTTTGAAGTACTGGTCAACAGAGACAACTTTAAGATCTTGGAGTGGAAGGATAATTCGTCTGGTAAGGTGCCCAAGAATTCAGTCTCTACCTGTCCAGGGGAGCAAATATATGTAGGAATGAACAAATATGGCCTTGGGAAGGTTTCCACTAAAGAAAAGGCCTTCTACCTGCCCTGGAAGGGCAAAGTATATACTTACAAATCCTACCAGGTCCTGACCACCAATGAAAATATAGTCAGCCAACACATTGACAATGCTAAAATTCTCCAATATCCTCCTGAGGTCATTCGTCAAACATTCATCAGCAACTATGAATGTCAACCAGTAGTGAAAACAAGTTCCATCTCAAAGACGTCTGAGGTGGAGCACAGGTGGGACACTACTTCTTCTGTTACAGTTACTGTTAGTACAAGCATTACAATTGGTATCCCTATCCTCTTCGAAAAAAAAATTGAGATCAGCACTGAGGTGTCGTTTGGATTGACTATAGGAACTACTGTGACAGAGAGCGTCACTGATACTCTATCTGTGGAGGTCACTGTGCCACCAAACCAATCCTGTGTCATTAATATGCTCCGGTACAAATACAAAGTCGACATCCCATTCACAGGACGCCTCAGACGCACTTACGGTAATGGGAATATCCGAATAACATCCATCACTGGGAAATATAATGGCATTCAGGTGGGAGAAGTCCGGGCTGTGGTGAATCGATGTGAACCTCTGGATGGATCTAAGCCTTGTCCATGAAGTCAACAAACCTCAATATGATGTCTGGTGATGTCTAATGTGTTTTTAGCCATCAAACTCCTCTTTTTGTTGAATTTGAATGAAATTATTTTAGCTGTTTACGGTAGAAGAAGGTATTAAACAGAAAATGGATACAAGTATGCAATGTTATATTTAGCACTTAATTATGATAATATGTATTAGCAGAAAATGAAAAGTGTTACTGAATGTCAACTTAACTGACCTTAAAATGTCAGTTTCAATAAAACTGTGTCTAAACTAGTAAATCTAGTAATAAACTAGCCTTTTTTTAATTATAAAAAAATTTTTCAGGTTAACTTTTTACGTACACTGACAGTGATAGCAGTGATGATGATGATGTGGGTGGTGGTGAAGTAGATGATGTATTTGCATTTGTATTTGAAACTCATTTTATGTATTCTATTGATGGTTTTTTGCTATTCATTTTTAATGTTCCTTGATTTTAATGTTAATATAAAGCACTTTGAAATGTGTCGCACATAAAAATGTGCTATATAAATAAACCTGCCTCAAAGGTATATTTCCATATAAACTTCAGTGTTATGAGCAATGTTCCCTCTAATTTTTCACGTGTCTGAGCGAACACACAAACTCCCTGAGCGATCCCTTGGACCACTGTGAGCGACATCAGACATGTGCACTGTGGTCATGCCAGCATCGAATCCATCCAAGTTACATGGTTTATTAATATAATCAAATTACAGCATTTACATTTATGTTAGACTACTTTTAATTAACTGCTTTAGCCCATTTACAATGAAAATGTGAAAAAAAAAATCTAGTCATTGACCTGTGTAGTTTGTTAACACTATTGGAAGTAAAAATAACTTGAACTCCAATTTCGAAAACACAACTTTCTTTCTTTCTTTTTTTTTTTATTTTTTATAAAGCTCTGACTTGAATTATGAGTATGAGTCTGTGGTCTGGGAGAGAGTCCTGTAACTCTCTGTCTGCAAAATACAGTATATAATGACCAATGCTGGGCAATTAATTATATAGTTACTTCTTCAAAAAAGTAACTCAGTTTGGCAAACAACAAAGTTTTTTGCAGCTATTTTTTTTTAAATGCAGCCAAGGCGTTTTTAAATAAACAAACTATTTACAGAACAATCAGCTCTTCTGCATCAAATCTGATGCCACACAAATTATTTGTGCCACTCCAAAAAATAATTTCTGTCCACTATGAGATAAAGGAGAACAACAGCCTGATACCTGCAGGCCTGACAACAGGAGATGTATCACTCCTGTAACACCTGTAACATTCAGCAGTCGCCTCATTGTTCTGACACACACAACAAAACTATTGACTACACTACACACTAACTACACACTAACTACACAAGATTTGCGCTAAACGTCTCAAATCTCTCACATCTCAAAACACCGCCGTCACTCCTAAAACTCCCCCCCCCGCCCCCCGTTTCTTAACAACTGGATGCCACCTTGCCATATCATTTTTTGATTGGTCGACATGGTACTTTTTTGGACGAATAGGAAAGCGAGAGGGGGGTGGGGTTTGTTTTTGCTCACAGGCAGAGAGTGCTTTCGAGCCTTTTTTCTCATAAAACGCCGTCTTTACCGTTTCTTCCCGCAGTAAATATAAACAACGATAGTATTCAGGAAGAAAACCAAACATTGCAGATATTTTTATCATAACTCTGGTTTTACGTGGCCTATCAACACAATTTAAAAACTGGTATAAAGTCCACACTTTTCCCATCAGTTGTTCCGTCTGTCCTGCTCACATCTCCAACGGTTGTACACGTTGTCATTAACGTGGCTTCACTCCACATCAGCCACGCCGATTTGCCAGCTAAAACACCGGTGTCGGCACATAAGGACGCTGTCATAGCCTGTCAACGACGTTGATTGGCTGCATATATACGAATGTGAATCGCATTATTGGTTGGACTATGGGATAAGGTGGCATATCGTTCTAATCCCATATGGGAGCAGCCAGTCACTTACTGACTAACACTGCAAAACAGAATTGTTAAAGTATAAATTTTAATTTCAATTCAGGTTAGATTTTTTGTGCGCAACGCAGATTTTCTGTGCGCAGAGACCGTGCCAGCAGTGCGCAATTGCGCACGTGCGCAGCTTAGAGGGAACATTGGTTATGAGTAACATCGGTATTTAATTCAACTACAAACTTTTCTGATGGAGATTGAAGAAGCTAAAAAAACAAGAACATTTACCTGTATCCTTGCCTGTGCTTAAAGGCACTGTTATTATGGAAAATCTGAACAACAGTAAATCAATTTAAGTTCTGTTGTTGTGATTTGTCGCTAAAGAAATAAAATAGAATTTAATTAATTTTTTTATGCTGTCCTTTTGCAGGAAAAATAAAAATAATCATATATAATGAACATATGACATACAAAGTATTTCAGTGTAAGCCTTGATTGTTTTGGAAAAACAGTAAAACAGTCTCACTTTTACATCTTTAACGACATTTACATGTCATTTACATACCACAAAAGCTTCTAATTAATAAAGCTGCTGTGGTGAGCAGTTAATGAGGTTTCACTGCCATCTGCTGGATTGAATGAAAACACCCAACAAGAAAGCCAGGTACAAGAACAGTTTTCACAGTTTTTTGTGAAGAATTAAAAACTGACGTAGTGATCACACCACTGAAAAGTTTATTCTTGGTAAATCAACATATAATTATTTATTAGTAGTCAGCACATGGGCAGAGATAAGGAGAGTGTGGCTCTTCCTTTACTTTATCACATTACCTTTTCTTTTATTTTGTGTTACTTTTGATATTTTAGGCTTCTGATAGGAAGTTTTATTTTTAGTCTGATTTAAGAGGGTCACAGTGTCTCGTGAAAGACCAATTCCTTGAATAAGGTATCAAATACTACAGTCCAGCAAAGAAAAAAATTATCATCATAATTATTCTTATAGATTCATAAAAACTAATCAGGTAGAGCAAAGTTGCCAATTTGTATGTGTTCAAACATCAGTCCAGCTATTTAATTCAATTCAATTCAATTCGTTTTTATACACCTTCAAATCAAAACAACTGTTACCTCAATGTGATTTATATTGTAAGGTAAAAACTCTAAAATAATACAAAAGAGAAAACCCTGACAATTACATATTCCCTTTAAGCAAGCACTTTGGCGACAGTGAGACAGAAAAACTCCCTTTTAACAGGAAGAAACCTCCAGAAGAGCCAAGCTCAGAGAGGGGCGGCCACCTGCCGCGACCGGTTGGGTTATTTGTACATCTTCTTCTACTTATCGAGTTCAGGATCACAGGGAAGCTGGAGCCTACCCCAGCTGCCACAGGGCGAGAGGTGGGGTGCACCATGGGCAGGCTGGCAGTCTGTTGCCGGGCTAACACACAGAGACAGACAACCATTCACACTCACACCTGTGGGCAATTTAGGATCTCCAGTAAACATAACCCCAGCTTGTCTTTGGACTGTGAGAGGAAGCCAGTGGACCCAGTGAGAACGCATGCAGACTATAAAATCTAGTTGTTTGTATTCTTTTACTGAATAGAGAGAACACGACTCAGTTAGTCTAAATATTTATAATAATTTTATTTAATCATCTACCGGAAGAGAGAGACATGCACAGCCCAAAGCCATTTTGCAGATCTCTAGCATTAGAAGCCAAAAATGTGTATCATATAGGTGTTATTTTGGTCCTTTACACGTCACACATAGTTTAGATAAAAACAACTCCTTCTGTGTTACTTAGTTCCGCTTTTTCTGTCTGGTTTCCTGTTCTTAATATATTGCCTCTGCAGCTCTGCACTTCCTGTATTTTTAGTCTGGCTGAGCACTTGGTTTGTGAGTCAAAGCTGGTCTTCCTTTATACAGGCCTTTATTATTAAAATACATAAAACAATATAATCAGAAAATAAGCACTAAGAATATATATTTATTCCGTAACAAGACACTGGGGAATTCCATACAGTAAGGCCTCAGGCAAATCCAGGACCTTCTCGCTGTGAGGCAACAAAGTTAAATACTGCAACACTGTGATGCCTGATATAACAACATGCAGAGTTAAGACGTGAACATTTGGTTCTAAATCAAGACTTTAAAAGTTGGAAGAGATGTTCTAAATACTTTTGGTAGATAATACTGTTGATGTTGTTGTGGAAGTTTTCCATTAAATAAAGCCTGCAGCAGCGGTAGCTAACATTAGTTAATCAAAACACAAAGAACAGACAACCAAGTTGGTGGGAAGCCTGCATCACCGCGGGGCAGACGGTCAGTCTCACCTGAGCCTAGCATGGCTCTCAGTTAAATACCTTCTCCAGGAACAAAAGGAAGTACACAGCTGTTTCACACCTTAAGGTTCACACTCCCTTGCTACCTCCCAGAGTCCTTGAAGAGACAAAAGATTCTTCCTGTGGAGTGGTCTGCTTCCCCCCAACTTCCTTACTAGACCCCCACCATTTGTCTTACTGTATGAGTGTGAGACATGTTAAAATCCAGTGGCACCAAGGCATTATACAATAAAATAATGTGATTAATACATAAATAAAAGAAATTCCTATACAATGTTTAAAACATAATCAATATTATAATATTATTGAATTATTTCGATTAAAAAAAGCAGTTTTTTCCAACATGTTTTATTTATTTAATTAAATTATGAATAATGAAACAAGTAAGTACAAGGAAAAGAGGGTATGGCATGACAAACAGAAGATTTGGTGTGTTATTATGTATTTGTAGGCAAGGCTGTACAGAAGTTAGGTATTCACATCTTTCTACCACAGCACGGACCTCTCCCGTCTGGATGCTGTAGTATGTCCCTGAGATGTTTAATCGTTCAATTGTTTTGTTCCTGTAGTTTCGGGTGAGGAGAGCAGTAAAAGGGATGTTTACATTGTACCAATAAGCCAGCATTTTGACTTTGCAGGAGTGGTTTGGTGGGACGGAGACCTGTTCTTCAACAGTGTGGGAGAGCTCTTTTGCATGAGTTGCCCCCTTTGAATAGTCAAATGTAAACTGACCACTAACCTGAAAGCTTTTGGATGCTACGTTAGGGATTCCTGTAGTGAAAGTCGTAGTGACACCAACCGAGACAGAAGTGCTAATGTCCCACCTTTTCTCATCTCTAACTGTCTTTGAAAGAGTAACTGTCTTTGTCACTGGATTGCATTCTTTGTTATCACTGGAAGAGATTTGCATGGTCTCTGGAGGATACTCTATGATTTTAGCGTCATTAGTTTTATACCTGACATCAGAGATGGTCTCACTGTCAACATCTCTATTAATGGTCAGCACCTCATAGGACTCGTACAAATATACTTTACCTCCCCAAGGTAGAAAAAATGACCTACGTCTAGGATGCACTTTACCTAGACCATACTCGTTTTTTCCAACATAAAGCTCATCACTAGAACATGTTCTAACTGCATGTTTGGACACTGAGCCACGGTAACCTTTCTTCCACTCCAGGATCCCAAAGTTGTCTTCATTCACAAGGATATCAAATGAGTCCGTACGATGCTCTCTGCCGCCACACGGATAGTGGCAGAAATCTCCCAAGCTACGGCTGTAGAAGCCAGCATGGCATCCATATTTACAGACATAGTCAGTACGTTCCTCATATGTGTTGTAAATTGCCACTGCTCCATCAGGGAGGGAATTATTCCAGGTCTGCCATTTCACGCTGCCCTTATTATCAAACGCCTGCCTTTTCTGTTTCATCTTGGCAGGAAACAAAAGATGTTGATATACTGATGTGTTAACTGAGATGTCTGTCATTTCAGGAGCTCTGTCCAGATCTGGGTTCAGAGAGGTCACTAAACGAAAGAAAAGAAAAACCTTTTTCAAAAAAAATATCATAATATTCAAGTGTGAAAAGATGAAACTTCAGAAACTGCTCTTTTCATAAGGTCGACACAATTTTAACTTGACTATGATATTTTCTCCAAGTAGTTCAAATTCATGTTAAATTTCTCTTTTATTTCAGAATTTCTTATGACTGTCAGACTGTACTGGACATAATATTTCCAATCATGTTCCCAAAAGCTGGAAGCCATTTTTCCTTTACTAAATCTTGGTAAAAAAATAAATAAAAATAATAATAAAAAATTTAAATATGAACTGGACCCCTCGTTATTTCCTGATATTTCTAAATGGGTTAATGCAGATTTAAGCAGGAGATCAGCAATTCTAGTGCCTCAAGGTAAATTGACAATCCAAGGACGGATTTGTAGTGTTCGGTGTGTTGCAGCCTTTAGACTGACGTATCCTGGTCTTTAACTGTTTGATTAGTGCTTATTGCTACTGAACACATAGTGTATAGTGGGTTTATCTGAGCATTTAATCTTCAAGTAGTTTTAGAGCTAGTATCACAAAAGTGAATCTCACTTCCTTGTTTCATTCACAAAAGGACTCATGAGGACACTTTTGCAAATTCATAATGCCAGTTACATTTTACCATTTCTGTTCTCTGAGTGCTTCTTCACAGTGCCCTGAGGACTGGCTGGGGACAGAGCCAGCAGCAACAGCAATGACAGCTTTAATAAAAAGGAAAAGCTGTTTTATTGCAAACAGTTTATATTGCAGTCATTAAACAGCTGACCACCACTGTTTACCCTAAACACAGAGGCTGCACAAGAAACATGAAACTCAAACTTATGGTAAAATCTGAAAACTAAAATTCCTTAGAAATCAAATGTTAAATTATCTGCAGCAATAAGTGAACAGTCTGCTTGTTTTGCAGTTTTATATTTAGATTAATTACATTTTCAAAACCTGTTTCAACATTTACTGTAAAGGAAAAAGTTACTCACCATCATAAGTGATGGGTCTGTCTGGCACAGACCCACTGCTGGAATGAGACAATTCTACTACAACGCCAAAAGCAAGACGCAAGTCACCAGAGCTCTTTGTGTTACTCGTGCATGAGGGAGAGAACTGTGACGAGCGCCGTTCCTTCCGCTCGAACCCCAGTCGCTCTCAGCCAGCTTCCCCCGTAACACTGCTCTTTATTGTGGTTACATGACTATGCATAAGTTCATTAACATATAAAGTCTTACACAGGCATACATGTGAACAAAGAGTACCTTGTCTGTGTGTGTGTGTGTGTGTGTGTGTGTGTGTGTGTGTGTGTGTGTGTGTGTGTCAAGATGTGACCCTGTGAACGACTCCCCAAAGCCAGTGCCAGGAGTCCAGCGGTCCACCTAAACAAAGGGCTCAAAAAAAGGGAGTGGTAAAGCTCAAAAAATGATATTTATTTTTACATTTCCGGGAATGGAGACCCGCCACACGAACACACAACCTCAGGTCTGAAAGCATTAGAAGCTACATCCATATATATATCTCTGCTATACGTCACACCCACAGTTTCGATCAAAACACTGCTTAGTTTCTCTTTCTGTCTGCACGCTTCCTGTTCTCTGCAAAAGCATGTAGTTTCCTGTCAGTACTAGACAGTACTTTTGGCTCAGATTCTACTCAGAGTTGGCCCTTTTTAGACTGGAAGCAAACCATATTAAAAACAAGTAACAATAAGCACTAAATAAGCACTAACAATATATTAATTTCATGACAAGAGTAAGTGTCCATAGTATAAATCAGTAAGAGAAGGTACGACCTCTCTCATGACCTTAAGATGTGCGTGTATGCCAGAGTGCTCTGGAAGGCACACAGTCTTTGCAGACTGCTAAGGATCAGTCAATCCACAATATAAGCATAAATGTCAAACAGGGTGGAAATGTTAGGTTTATATTGTTGATTGTCATTTATGCTTAGAAATATGTACTCATATATTCTTAGAGTTTTATAATAAATTGCATAATGATAGAGGTCTGATCCTTAGCAGTCTGCAAAGACTGTGTGCCTTCCAGACCACTCTGGCATACACACAAATCTTAAGGTCATGAGAGAGGTCGTACCTTCTCTTACTGATTTATACTATGGGAGGACACTAACTCTGTATCTGTTTAAGTATAAGAGCCCTTTGAAGTATAAGAGCCCTTTGTTTAGGTGGACCGCTGGACTCCTGGCACTGGCTTTGGGGAGTCGTTCACAGGGTCACATCTTGACACACACACACACACACAGATAAGGTACTCTTTGTTCACATGTATGCCTGTGTAAGACTTTATATGTTAATGAACTTATGCATAGTCATGTAACCACAATAAAGAGCAGTGTTACGGGGGAAGCTGGCTGAGAGCGACTGGGGTTCGAGCGGAAGGAACGGCGCTCGTCACAGTTCTCTCCCTCATGCACGAGTAACACAAAGAGCTCTGGTGACTTGCGTCTTGCTTTTATTGCGTGCAGTATCAGTCTCGGATCCCGTCAATCATCATCCATCGAGGGAAAAATGGACGCTCTCCCACAGCCTGGTGACGACTTCTACGTCACAGGTCCTTTAGCAGGCGCTTCTATGAGTCCCGTCTGGTAAGACTCCAGCTTGGTGCTTTTCCCCTCGGTGAATGTTTGATTGCAGGATCCGGCTTGAAGGACCAATTAATAATGGGTCTGTCTGGCACAGACCCACCGCTGGAGCGAGACAATTCTACTACATCGGCAAAAGCAAGATGCAAGTCACCAGAGCTCTTTGTGTTACATATGACGTCTTACACAGGCGTACATGTGAACAAAGAGTACCTTGTCTGCAGTGTTGGGGAGTAACGGAATACATGTACCGCCGTTACGTATTTAAAATACAAAATATGAGTAACTGTATTCTGTTACAGTTACCGTTTAAAAAGGTGGTATTTAGAATACAGTTACTTTGTTGAAATAAATGGATTACACGGCGGTACTTTCCTGTTTCATATTGTCGCGGGTCAGGATTGTTTGGGTTTGTTTGACAGCTACGCTCTGTTGTTCCAGGCGGCAGCGTTACGGTTGCCATGGTAACAGGGTGACACTCTCTCTGCGTGTTTCCTGGGTGAGAGAGCGCCTTTTTGTTGTTGTTGTGCTAATCTAATAGGCAGAATGCTACAGGCATAGTCCTAAAGAAAGTAGTCTCATGGGCAGTGTAGTCCGTGCTGCAGGGAGAATGGACTGCCATACACGTTATGTGTCTGTGAGCAAGAGGAGGGAGAAAAAGGAAAAGTAGGAGTTATCATCGAGCAGAAATGGGAGCTGGAAGCATGTAAACATAATAATAACCACTGCAGCCAAGAAGAGTGCTTGATGAGCCCAGTTGTAAGTAAGCTATTAAGACTCAACTGTACACCGTGTTTGTGTTTTCCTCCGAAACAATAAGTTCCGTTGGAGCAGCCTTTCAAATCCTCTCTCTGTCTAAAACTTGACCCAGACAACAAAGTAAAGCTAGTTTTCGGCTACAAGCCGACATAGAACCCGACGTATTAGCCAGATGTCCCTTTACTACGGTTCGGAGCCGCGGACCTTCAGTAATAGTAATAAATCACAGCAATAGTACATTCGTGTAGTTGTAAAAAGCATGATAATATATTAAGTAATCCAAAGTATTCAGAATACGTTACTCTCATTGAGTAACGTAACGGAATACGTTACAAAATACATTTTGGGGCATGTATTCTGTAATCTGTAGTGGAATACATTTTAAAAGTAACCTTCCCAACACTGCTTGTCTGTGTGTACGTATAGGCATGCGCGCGCGCGCGCGTGTGTGTGTCAAGATGTGACCCTGTGAACGACTCCCCAAAGCCAGTGCCAGGAGTCCAGCAGTCCACCTAAACAAAGGGCTCTTATACTTAAACAGATACAGAGTAGGCGTCCTCCTATACCATAAATCAGTAAGAGAAGGTACGACCTTTCTCATGACCTTAAGATTTGTGTGTATGCCAGAATGCTCTGGGAGGCACACAGTCTTTGCAGACTGCTAAGGATCAGACCTCTATCATTATGCAACTGATTATAAAACTCTAAGAATATATGATTGTATATTTCTAAGCATAAATGACAATCCACAATATAAACCTAACATTAAGTGTAAGTTGTATTAAATTCCGTTCTTTTGAATTCTTTTGGCGACAGAGAAAGAATGGACTCAGAGTGGTAAAGCTCAAGAAATGATCTTTATTGTACATTTCCGGAAACGGAGAGGTGTTAGGTGCTACCATGCACCCACAGTTCTGAAAGCACTGCAAGCTGAATGTGTATATATATATAGTTCTGCTACGTCACATATAGTTTCGATCAAAACACTCTGCTTAGTTTCACTTTCTGTCTGCACCTCCTGTGCTCTGCAAAAACATGCAGTTTCCTATCAGCCTGCGACCTAGTTTTTGTCTCATCTGGGCTTGGTTTCTAAAGCCCTCTCTTATTAAAATACATAAAACAATATAATCAGAAAATAAGCATTAAGAATATATGTATATCTTGTATATCTTGTATAGCATATGTATATCTTGTAACAGTTGCTAAGTCTGTCTAGGTCTGATGTGTGTCTGACTACAGACCAATATCTTATTTTGGACTCTGACCAATCAACAGGTGAGTGAAAGCAGAGATCAATAACATGTTACAGTGTGTTTGTGCTTGTGTCACGTTGCATTTATTACCTTTCCAAATATGTCTGTGAAGGTTCTCAGTCATTCAGATCATCGTAGTCTAAGGAGCTTGGAAAGAAAAGCGTCTGGACTTCTTTAAGTTGCTTCAAGACGTTTCAGCTCTCATCCGAGAGGCTTCTTCAGTTCCAAGGTCAAATGGTGGAGAGTCCCAGATTTAAGCCCTATAGGAGTGTCCCCCAAGAAGGATGCCCACTCACATTTGGGCCTTTTGACCTCCGGAAATCACATGATAGGGTGGGGCTAGGTTTCACAGCGGGTTCACCTGAAACCTTGGCTGATTGTGACCTACGCCTGTTTTCACACCTTGTCTCGTGTGATTAGGTAGAGGATCAACAGGGGGTTCATGTCCCTCTTAAATGGGCTTAAATGGGACTCTCCACCATTTGGCCTTAGCTTCTTAGATCTGAAGAAGCTTAAAGCCAGACACTTTTCTTTTCGAGCTCCTTTCCCAGTGAGTGTTCACCTTTTTGACATACATGATGACTATTTACATTTTTAAAGTGTAGGACAGTGCAACGTTGCTTCCTTCCTTCCTCATTAACCACCATTCGTTATATTCCACACAGTATGCTTTTTGCAATTACATACCTTTGTGCATTGTTGCCTTGTGAAATTGAAGTAAGTAAAAACAACTTGATGATTGCAAATCCTGGTCTAAAATCTCTATATATCATTTACCATTAATGGTGACTTCACAGATAAGCAAGTTACCTGAGTTAGCTGAACGAGCAGAACGGTGAGCTGATAACAATAAAATGATCCCTGATGTAATGTCCATGATTTTCCAAAAGGACTTTTAAATGCTGACAGGTCAGTTTTTCACTTCACCTCAGGCCGTTTTACATAACCTGAGGGCTTTAAGGCAGCTGGTTTCTGGATGTTAGAGTTCAATGTGGTATTTGTGCATTCGGTGATGAACTATGTTCACTTATGATGGTTGTCTGAAGTTACCTGTTACACATATTAAACGGCTCAGAAAAACACAGACTCTACAGGGGTTTAACAAGAGAATAATGGAGTTCGTTATCCGCCATTAGTCCACCAATGACAGATTCTGGTACCCTCAGTCATTAGTGCTGTAAAAGTGGTAAATACACTCCAGTGTTTCTGGTAACATTAGTGTGGGTTGATGGCTACATTAATTGAGTGCAACATTAAACTCTCCACTCCTCATGTCCACTTGTTGGGGTTAATAACATTTTTTAACTGCATTGTTTGTGCCTATTTGTCTCTGTGTGTGTATATGCTGTGTTTACATATGTTTGTGGGGACCAAAAATTTGAATGTTACTATACTTGTTGGGATCAAGTAAGTAAAGTTTATTTATTAAGCGCTTTTCATAGACAGGTAGTCACAAAGCGCTGTACACAACAGTCCTATGAGGACAAAATGCCCGTCCCCACGAGTTTGAGGGCATATTTTAGATTCAAAATGTGGTATGAGTGTCAGGGTTACAATTAGGTTAGGGTTAGGGTAAATGGCTAGGGAACGCATTATATTAATTGAATGTCCGCACAGAGATACAAAAACACGTGTGTGTGTGTGTGTGTGTGTGTGTGTGTGTGTGTGTGTGTGAGAGTGCATGTGCCTGATCCTTGGACTATTGTGTAAGCCTTTTTCCTCTCTCTCTTCTGTTCCCTGTATTTGCTGTTTTATTTGTTTGCATTGGTTTCATCATCTGATCTCTTTTTGTTGACCTTTTGCCAAGTAGCAAAGATTTGATTTTCAGGCTTTCATTTACTAATGTGGGTCCTCGTCTCCCGTCAGTCAACCATCAGTCACAACTGAACAATGAATTAATGTTGGAGCAGAAATCAAGACTCAGATAAGGCAACATTTTTCCAGTCACCCAGTACTATGCAATGTCTCAGTTTCCTGTTCTTAAATGGCAAGAGTGACACCCAGTGTGGTCATCTGCTGCAGCCCATCTGCTCCAAGTTTTGACATGTGTTCAGAGATGCTCTTCTGCAAACCTTGGTTATGACAAACAGTTATTCAGTTACTGATTCCTTCCTATCAGCTAGAAGCTATCTGATCATTGTCCTCTGGCATTAATATGTCATTTTTGCCAAATGTTGCTAACTGCCCTTTACAAATGAATTTATTTTTCATTTTAAATGACAGATTTTATCTGTCTTTTGGACTGCAATAGTTTCTTTCTCATCACGCACGTTTGCTAATATTTCCAGAAGCCCTAGTTCTGTATATGCAATTTTATTTAGCATCCAATTGAATTTGCATGTGATCATGATCGGCCTAGAGGCTAGTAATACGGTGACAAAAGGAAATGTATTAAGACCACTCTGTCGTCATAATGCACAGGTTAACCAAGTGGTGTCAAACTTACTTTAGTTGAACAGTTACAGCTCAGTTTGATCTCTGGTTGGCCAGACCAGTAGAAAATTTACATAATAGCCTGCCTTTCTTTTTCCTGTAAAGTAGGACACAGACTAATGAAGTCCAAATAATTACATTGTAAATAATTACAAATAATTACAAATTACATTTGTTATTATTCAAACCTCCATACAATTTTTTGTGGTAATGTTCACATTAAATCGCTGCATTTGAAATCCAACTTGATATTAAACAGCAAAGGCAAAAGTACTCACTATGCAAAATGTCAGATTATACAGTCAATGTCCATTACGTACTGCATTACAGTTATTGGTCCATAAAAGTTTACATTCTAAAGTTGAAGCTTTAGCTGTTTTCTGAGACAGAGACAGAGACAGAATGCACTTTCACTGAATTTGAGAGAAGAGAAGTCAACAATTTCAGTTCAGTAGAAAAAATGAGACGTTGAAGGAGTTTGTCTTTGTGCTTATGCTGTGGTTATGGATAGATTGACCACTAGTACTTTAACCACATAATTTAGGTTTGACAGCATTTCAGCAGGTAATAGCAGATAGTGTGAGCATAAACTGAGCCTGCAATGTTGATAGAGAACCAGTAAAATTATAAATTATCCTCTATAAACATTAATACAAATGTAAACATTGAAATAACATTTATATATCTTAAAGTTTAGATATCTTGACCTCAACTTTTTTAATGTAGGTCCCATGGAGTGGAAGAAATACTGTTGTATTTTTGTAAATCAAAGGAAGCAAAAGAGATATTTTCTGAAACATTTTGGAGATTCATGTCAGAGAAAACATTTCTGAATAAATTTTGGTCAAAATTTTAGTTTTCTTTATTTTGTAACCGAAGAAGTCATTATGGATTACTGGTACAAGCAGGTATATTATGTGCTTTATTTCTCTGACCCTTAAAATGGCATTAGCAGAGCATAAGCTTATAAATGCATATGTATGTATGCACTCTAAGAAATAAAACGTTGGATTTAATTGACAAAGTTAAGGCAATCTTTTCCACAAAACCTGGTCAATTAAACATAAATCAATATGGTTGTTATCTGCAATTTCAATGGTGATGTATATCAGAAGTGAAATTGTTCTATAAAAGCAACAGCTTTCCTTTCATTGTTACTATTTAACACTATTAATTAGAATTTAAACACTTTGTTCATTTTATTAACTGTATTGCTTTAGGTTCAATTGACAATATTAATTTGAATTTAATGGCACCATTTAGATTGTGTTTTGGACCTAATTAATTTGATTAATAATGATTTAATGAATAGTTTCATCTATATGCTAAATGTTTAGGTATCAACAAAACAAGTCTAGAAAGGTTCCTGAGTTGTCATCTATACATTGTAATTAGGTGTTTGGACCTTTCAGAGGTCTTCAGCAAAGGTCTAACACTTAACTACAGAGTACAGGTGACAACTCAAGAACCTTTTTGCACTTGCTCACACGTTAACATTTGTAACATTCAAGATCCTTGCACTTCAATAGAAAACTCTTACACTAAAGCTTACATAAAGTGTAAATGCAAAAAAGGGTGCTGCATCAACAACTTTATTTACGGTAAGCCTTAACAAGGCAAAGCTTCTACAGGGAACAACACCGCATAAGGCAATATTAAATGCTTAGAGTGCATGACCAAAATTTAAACATTGGAAACAACTTTCGAGTTTCAAAAAAGTGACATTGTAGTGTGCCGTAAGATGTCAAATTCAATACAACAACTTGTGATTCTAGTCAGATCTGCAGATTTACCACAGCAACTTAAAAATCACTGTATAATGCAATTACAGAAAATACTTAAGTGACACAAAAAGGTAAATCTGGACAATTTAGTTCCCAGTTCCAAAAAGCTGATTCAGAATTATAAGTTTTCTATTATATAATAAATTTTATAATAAAAATCATAATTTTACAATTAAAAAAATGCATATAGCAAATCTCAAAATATTCTTAATTAAATGCTAAGACCAAAAATCCAGCACTTAACTTGACAACCTTAGAACCTTTTCACATTTGTTTGCACATACACTTTAACATTTATAACACTCAAGATCCTTGACCTACAATGGAAACCTGGTACGCCAGAGCTAATATGAAGTGTAAATACAAAAAAAAAAAATTTGTGTTGCTTTAACAACTGAACAAAAGCCTTTACTGAGGCAAAGCTTAAATAGGGAAACAACACTGCATAATGCAACATTAAATGAAGTGTGTAAAACAAAATGTAAACATCTGAAACAACTTTCCAGTTTCAACTAAGTGACAGTGTAGTGAGGACTAGGATGTCAAACCTGCCAGAATGATTTCAGGATCTACAGTTGTAGGTCTGCAATGGCTACAGTCTGCAGAATTACCACAGCAACTCAAACTGAAGAAAATGTTGTGAAACAAGAAAATATATCCATCTGGGTAATTTTGTCCCCAGTTCAAAAAACTCTGAATTATGTTTTCTTTTCCACAATCAAAAGAAAAATAGCGTTCAGTAAATCTCTTAAATATTAAAAGCTATGACAAAATATTTACAAACAAGGATCAACATATATACATATATATATATATATATATATATATATATATATATTTATAAACTTTTAAACAGTAAAACTTTTAGGCAGCAAGAAAACAGAGCACTTATTTTGGGGGACATTTCGATCTGGAAGAGTCATTGCGTCTCCTTTTGGCAGAGTTTGTTCTTCAGCACTTGTATTTTGTTAGACAGTTTTTTGTCTTCCAGTCCCATGAGCACCTTCTGGAAGAACTCAAATGTGTAGCGATTGAGGCAGTTAATTAGCCCAAACAAAAGTGCACACCTGCTCGCCACATTGTGAAGATCCTGCAAGACGGTGCATCTCTCGATAATGATGCCAACATCTTCAAGGGAGTCATCAGGCTGTGCTCCTTCGTGGATTATTTTATAAACACCCCAAATCCATCCTTTCGAGCTCTTCAGCTTCCATCACGTTGAAATCCTGAAAAGGACAGAAATATTTTAAATCCGTTGTATTTTGGTCATCCCATCATCTGTCTATTCACTCCATTTTAGTTAAATGGTCCACACTACCATAATTACACAGATCCCTGAATGAGACTGAGGAGAACAGACCAAAGAAAAGTGTGGATTTAAGACTATCACCAAATAAAGACCAAGAAGAAGAGAAATGAAACCTGGACTGGGCAGAAGGAGCATGCGGCGGTGCACACCGTTAAGCCCGGTTCACACGGCAGGAGTTTCAAACGGCCAAGAGAGTTCCAGACCGCACACGTATCGAATGACAAAAACAAAACTAAAAAACTGACACTTGTGGGTGACCCTACCATGTGTGGTGTACAGCCGCACGATGCTAATGAAACACCCTATGAGCACATTTTTCTCGCGAACATTCCCAGGGCAAACAGCAAATCTCAAACCCTCTTGAGATAAAATGTGACTTTGGAGTAAATAACCAAGTTGGCCAAGGAGGGGGCATTTCCAATAGTTGTGTGAGTTGTAATGGAAAGGATAACAAAAACAATAAAATGGCTGTAAGATGAAGGGTTGGAATCCAGCAGCAGCTGAATGCTACCTGCTACACAACAGGTGGTGAGTACTTTGCCCTCTACACTGACTGAAGAGTTAATTTACACCTCACTCAGATGGACCTGTGCCAAAGTAATAACATTATTAATAATAATATTAATATTGTGCTGACCAGGGTTATTTTCTTTAGTTTAGCATAAAACAATGTAAGTGAATGGAAACAAAATCCTAGTGGTTCCCATGCACTTTATTGTTGTAAGCTAATTTAAAGAAAACTGATTGCTGCCAGATCAGGAGAATGCCTGGGCTTGTTTAGAAAATACATTTTTCAACTTACAAAACTCTGGGAATTATGACAGTCAAAATTTTACTGAGGGGTGAAAATATCCCTTTAAAAATAAACTTACCATGTACTCTTTGATGATATTTTGAGGGTTCTCATTCAGGTATATAATCACAGCTTGAAGGATGCATTCACACTTCACTTCGATTCGGGAACTCTAAACAAAACAACACATGCAGGGCAATTACTGTTTTGATGTTAGTAGAGACCCCCACAAACATAAAAAGACAATTTTTATTGTTGTTTAACCAATTCATAATTGTTTGTAAGTAATTTTAAACATGCTTTTTCCCCATAAAGATGAATTTATAATCCTCATTTCACAACTTGCAGGGAGAAACAATGTCACAGTAATGTAATGTAGCCTGCTAGTTGACAATCTAGATGTATGGTTTTTAACTGGATGCACAGCAGACACCTACTTTCACAAATGTCTGCTTTTCCAAAATATACTAAAGGGCAAAGCAGATTTTATTCCAATATTTAAAGTGACAGTGTGTAGTTTTCTGCCATTAGGGGGAAAACACGTTGCAAGCAAGCACTATTTTGTGTTAGAGAATGAGAAGCTTACAAATTCATTCCCATAAAGACTATATGTCAACTAGCTTTCCAACCATATCTTCACGTTGAAGTAACTGCTCCAATAACTTTAGCAGTGGAATATATTGAAAGGTTTTTTTTGTTTTTTCCTCTAGAACATATTCCTCTGGCTCAACAACATTAAACTTTTCATAGTAAAACTTCTTGCGCTTAAATGTTGTTTCAAGTGATCCTCCTTTTGCAATACTTTTAAGTAGTGGATTTCCAGTGTATAATGCAGTGCACAACTCATTCACTAGCGATGCACTAACCTCAATATTATGCTCCTTGAGAACAGTCAAAGTTAAACTATTTGTTAAGGGTAAAGCAGAAGTAGTGAATAGAAAATGTAGCCCCTCGATTAAATTGTCGATTGCTGATGTTGGTACATGTGAAAAGACCTCCAACTTCAATAAAACCAAGGCAAGGTTTTTAACTACAGCTTCCTCCAAATTTTCACTAACTACACCAGCTTCACAATGCAAGTCAGAGGACCCTTCATCTGCAGACTCCTCAGAAAGATCATTTTTACTTGTAAATTCAGTTCTTTTCACTATTTCATTTTTGAAATCTCTTAGCATGCATGTATGAATGTTTTCTACTCTTGTGTCTGGAAAGTACCATATACATTAGCTTTGAAAGAACAATTTTGATAAACACAATCTACTGTCTCAAACCTCTTGAGATGTTTATAATATGGAGGAAGCATTCTCTGCTTGTTGATATGTGGCTTTCAGAACAAGAAGGACAAGTCAAAATAACATGTTCTACAGTGTGAGAGGGCTTAGCAACATGTGCACGACTTAGATGAGTCCTAAGACCACCCCATGTTTTGAAAGTACAAAGACAATGACTGTAAATGCATGGATATGAGCGTCTCAGACCAAGAATTGAGTGTTTAAGTCTCAAGTGTTTTAGAATTTGGTACCTTTTAGATACACTTAAAGAGCAAAGCTTACAACACCACATTTATAACCTAAAAGACCAAATAAGAGAATTCAAAATGTAAAATTGCATATTAAAGAAAAAGTAAATAATATGAAAGCATTTTGTACCTTTACATGCACTTTTGGAGCACAGCTCAAATCTCCACAGCTCCAAATTCCACAAGCAGCAACCTGAGAGAAAAAGAAAACCACAAAATAAAATCGTGTACAGTGAGACACATGCAGGGGGTTGCACGGAGATGGTCTAAACTTAAGAACACTCCTGTTTCTTTTAAAATGTATTAATAATACAAGTTAAATTTCAAATGCTCCAACATTTCTGTTACTCATTTCATAAATCATGCCTTCTATCTCCAATCGATTGTCTTCTGTTCATGTGACCACGTTTACCATTATATACCAGAGCAACCCAGTCTGAACGTGACCCCCTTGCCCCCCAAAATAAAATCAAGTATACTAGGTGGTTAGTGCTCCGTTAGTGTCGGTTTGTGCTGGTAAAATCATCGTTTGTATTGCTACGGTGTCAAGGATATTACACTTTTATTTAATAGGTTATTCAGCGTTCACGAGCCCCCCCCCAAGCAACACGAAAATGGCCCAAAATAGGTCAAAACATGCCACAAAATGCTCGGGTGCGAGCGAACGTTCCCTACGACGTCTACATCACCCGGACGCTCACTCGCGCCCGTAAGCACGGGGAGCGTGCTCGACGCCCGTGACGTCATCGCGAAAAACTAAAACATTAATAACTGCAAAACCGTAGCAGCACAAATGTTAATTTTACCGGCACAAACAAGCACTAACCAAGCAGAGCATTTTGTGACATGTTTTTTTTGTCCTATTTTGGGCCGTTTTTGTGTTGCTTGGGGGGACTGGTGAACTCTGAATGACCTATGAAATAAAAGTGTAATCACTTTGACACCATAGTGATACAAATGATGATTTTAACAGCACAAACCGACACAAACGGAGCATTAACCACCCAGTATACTTGATTTTATTTTTGGGGGTAAGTGGGGGTCACCTTCAGAGGTCGCCTGTGTGACACACTCACACAGGCGAAGCTAAGCAAGCAGTGGATAGCTAACGTTCTCCTAACTTGATACTGCAATAAAACAAATAAAATAAATGTGCTATTCGGAGTGCGAATGAAATTTTAAACGCAGATGGGGCAATATTCAAATGTGCAGTAACATTGAATATGCAAATCAATGTTTCCAATGCTAGCTAAATGCTACAAAATGCTAAAACCTACAGACAACACACGGCCCATATATTTACCGGAAAAATATATGCCATATATTATCACAAAGTACTAGTTAAATTATATTCTATTAAAAATACGAAGAAATTACCTTAACTCCAGCGGATGAATCGTGATTAATCCCTCTTTCCAGACACGTGGCCAAAGCACACTGTGGCGTAGATGAAGAAGGTGAATGCGTATGCGCGAAGATTTTTTTCATTCTCTGCGCATGCTCAGAAAGGATGTGGAAAGGGCTCTTTGGATTTAATTAAATGTGTTCAATAAATTGAAAATATCACTATTATTTAACATTAAAACGGTTTAGAATTAATTAAATCAAATTTAAAAATATTAATTACACACATAAGATTAACAATTTTAAGTATATTGAACATAAAACTATGAATTAATTTTTAAAAAGCCCATGTTTCATTTTTTAGAGTGTGGCATAGAGTCAGCAGGAGGCAGCAACTGACTAGAAAACTCCAGCTTCTTGTCAGAAATGAATTCTCTTCCCTTATACGTATGTGTTTATACTGCCTGACTATAATATCTGTAAATATTCAAAGATTTTGTGTGTGAGTAAGTAACTAAGTAAAACTTTATTTATATAGCTGTCATGGTCCCTGTGCCTCCCCAGCCAGCCCAGTGTGGCCACAAGTGTTTGTTGTCTTTCTCTCTCTCTCTCCTACCTGTCTGCCTGGGCGGAGCTCTGATTGGGCTCCCGCCCTTGGCCCACGCACCTGCAGCTGATCTCGAGTGAATTGCAGTTGATCTCTGGCTCTTCTTAAGGCTGGGGCTCTGAGCTATTCGTCGCTGTAATATTGAGTAACCCTCGTCAGTATTGCCTGGCTTCATTGTGAATCAGTTGTTCCCGTGCTTGCCGGCGACTTACCCTCGTCTATGTTTATTGGTTATCTGGACCTGCCCGTTTTGACTCCTGGACCCCGTGAGTGTGAGTGGGTTGCTCGTGTGAGGAGTGTTTGGACAAGGAGCGGAGCAAGTGTGAAGAAGTGTGTTTCCCCCAGCCTATTGATCCCCGGGACCATAGCACCTTTATAGATAAAAGATCACAAAGTGCTTCACACATGGATAACAAAGTATAAAACAAAACAGACAACAGTTAACAAAATGCAATTCTAAAAAGATGTTTTTAGTTGTTTTTTTTTTTTTAAAAAAGAAGCTACTGAGTCCAGAGATCTTAAGCTCAGTGGGATTGAGGAGCCACAGTGGCAAAAGCTCTGTCTCCTTTAGTTCTCAGCCTTCTATGATGAATGACAAGTAGACCCTCATTACATGACCTAAGAGACCTGCTGGGGACAAAGGGCTGTAGAAGTTCAGTGATGCAGGCAGGAGCTTGTCCATGAAGAGCTCTATAAGTCAGTACCAGAATCTTGAAATTGACTCTGGATTCACTAGTGCACTTTCATTTAAATTGTTTAATTTTTCTATCCATTGTTCAAATAATGTTATTTAAACACACAACTATCATATTTATATTGTCCTACAGTATGACAGAGAATCCCAGTAATCAGATGATCCTCTAAGACCTCCAGCAGAACCACTCAGAGAGCAGCAGCCATTTATCTCAGTTGGTTGAGAAGAAAGAAAAGACAGAAAAGAGCAGCATAAGCAGAGCACTAATGACAAAGAGGACAAAACACAAACTACAAAAGAGTGAGCAAAAAAGAACATGTAGTGGAAAGAAGGTTGGAGAAAAAATGGTTGTACATAATGGGACACTACCCCAGCAATCTGAGAGTATAACAATCTCACTAAAAGAGTGGTTCAAGGTCACCTGGTCCAGTTTTAACTTTAAGCTTTTTCAATCAAAACAAGCAAACAAAGGAATTAAAGTTAAAAGGTAAAAGTAGAGAGGGCTTCTGTCAACGGAACCCAGGCTGGGAGCTGGTTCAAATGGAGAGGAGCCAGGCAGTTGAAGGCTCTGCACTTCGAGACCCAAATAAATCTTTGTTAACCTAAAATATAATGAGGGTTTTAAAAAGTATCAACACTTTGTGCTTTTCTGACAATTCCAAAAATTCAGAGCATAAATAATAAACGGTGCTTATTCAAACTTTTTGTTCTGAACTTTGGATCGACTAAATTTTCTTAGCACGCAAGGTGCTATGCTGGGTTCACAGACTGGAGGTATATCAGGGACAGTGAGTGGTGAAAAATTGTGATTTTAGTTAAAGAACAGTGCTCTGTAGGGCTGGTAGCGTGTTCTCATCCCAAGGCATCAAACATTGCTGTTCTGTCAGATACTACTCATGTCTTCAGATTATTAAGGTGTCTTTCTTTCTTCTTTTTTTTTGCTTTGCTTTCACTCATGACTCATGATTTTCATTTGTGCTTAATTTTTACTTTAGTCGCTGGTTAAGCTTAGACATCAAAGAGTGAAGTGCTTAAGTTTGAGCATTTACGTTAAAATACTACAAAAATCATGCTAAACCCTAAACAGTGCATTTAAAAGTGAGAACTTTTCTTGACAAACCTCCATATGTGACACATCGGCAGCCACAGACCCACTATTTCTTTAACTGGGTGTGTCGGGCATGATGCAAGTCATGCATAATTTGGAGACGTCAACAGGAGAGGGGATGTAATGGCAGCACTTGATTCGAATGAGGATGACTGCAGGACACTTCCTGCACATTTGGCTGCTGCTTTGGACGTTCCAGTGAAATGTTCTCATGCAGCAGTTTTACTGCAGCTCTCACTGCCACTTACCCACAAATAAATAAATCATAGACTGCTATCTTGCCATCTATCTATATCTTTCTGTCTCTTTGTCTCAAACACTCACAGATATACTCTCAAAGCTTCAAGTCCGCTGGCTCCTACTGAAGATTTAAATCTTTAAAATCCCACATTATAGAAGACGTGTATTTTATGTTTCCTAAAGCAGCTGGTCACAGTTGTTCTTTGCAAGCATCATTCAAACAGAAGATTGCAGCTGCAGATTTATTCTCACATGGGGCTCTGCTGAGTTTTTGTGAAGCAGAATCATGTATGTGGGATTCATATTGAATCATGTTTGTAGATTTTTCTTTTTTAAAATAGAGAATCTGAACATTTGAGTCACTTAAAAATAACATTAAAAAATTTACAATAAAAAAGCCATTTTGCCAGATTATACATAACGTTAGTTTTCCATAAGAAAACACATAATGGGATGGTGACAGGGGATGACCTTTATTATGACCATTTAATATTTGTTATATTAAATGGGAGAAACCCACACATGCAGGAATCAAGTAAACATACGCACAGAATACCATAGAACAGCTTAAACTTTGGCATACTACATCTAAGTATGCTTGGAATAAATACATGCAAGAATGTAGGGACTTTGAATTTAAAAATGAGACAAAGGCAGTAAAAATGCAAAAAGTATTTGCATCATTCACCAAATTTTTTTAATACTAGCAAGTTCAGCTCAGTGTGAATCATTGATGACATAGCTAGTTTCTTCTCTCAGTGTGTGTGTGTATCTACACTACACCTGAAAGTTTATTGAAGTGAATTAGTACTAAATTAATACTGAATTTAGTCGATGACTACGTGTAATGTTTTCATTGGGTAGTACGAGCTCCCCATCAAGTCTGAATATAAAGAGAGAGAGAGAGAAGCCAACAGGAAAAACATCATAATCTTTGCAGATTTTTCATCCTGTCAGCTCATTTGATTACAATTAAAAACGTACAAAAAATGCATAAAGTATGTCCAGATATCCTGTTAGCAACCAATGCACTGCTGTTGAATTGTGGCATAGTAAATGCAGAACAATACTGAACTGAATGGAGAAAATCGGTGCGCACAGTGGCACAGTCACCCGATCCAGATCAATATCTGATCCAAATATGAGATCCCTTAAAACAAGTACAGTTTCAAATGATTTCCAAGAATTTCAGACCATCACAGTTCAGACCCTGTCAGCTGTGTGCGTTCACAGCAGCACATTCTGCAGACTGGGTCGGCAGTGCAATGGAAAAAAGGTCAGACAGGGTGACCAGCGTGTGTTTTAGGGCGAGACGGCACTTTGCAGTGTCCTTGACAGCCGTGTCAGGCTTCATTTCAGCTGAATGAGCTGTTCTGTTTTGGGTTGTTAGATGGATAGCTGTCTGTGCTCAGGGTGATGGTGATCAGGCAAACAGCTCATTAAAAAACAGATGAACTACCACACCATGCCAGTTTTAATGAGACACTGACAGTAAGGAATAGCTTAGAGCCTGAAGCCGCTGCTCTCTGAGGTGAGTTACTGTGTGTCTCTCACACAGAGACAAAAAGCAAAATGTGATGTATACCTCATATATATGTATAAAATGAATAATTCTCAAATACTACCCAAAAATAATGGTAAATGGCCTGTATTTGTATAGCGCTTTACACATCCAGTCATCCACCCATTCCCACACTGGTGATGGCAAGCTACATTGTAGCCACAGCCACCCTGGGGCGCACTGACAGAGGCGAGGCTGCCGGACACTGGCACCACCGGGCCCTCTGACCACCAGTAGGCAACGGGTGAAGTGTCTTGCCCAAGGACACAACGACCGAGACTGTCCAAGCCGGGGCTCGAACCGGCAACCTTCCGATTACAAGGCGAACTCCCAACTCTTGAATTGGGTCTATTATGGAGTTCCACAGGGTTCAGTGCTAGGACCAATTCTATTTACATTATACATGCTTCCCCTAGGCAGCATCATTAGAAGACATAGCATAAATTTTCACTGCTATGCAGATGATACGCAGCTCTATCTATCCATGAAGACAGGTAACACACACCAATTAGTTAAACTGCAGGAATGTCTTAAAGACATAAAGACCTGGATGGCCGCTAACTTTCTGCTTCTTAATTCAGATAAAACTGAGGTTATTGTACTCGGCCCTGAAAATCTTAGAAATATGGTATCTAACCAGATTCTTACTCTGGATGGCATTACCTTGGCCTCCAGTAATGCTGTGAGGAACCTTGGAGTCATTTTTGACCAGGACATGTCCTTCAAGGCACATATTAAACAAATATGTAAGACTGCTTTCTTCCATTTGCGCAACATCTCTAAAATTAGAAATATCCTGTCTCAGAGTGATGCTGAAAAACTAGTTCATGCCTTCATTACTTCCAGGCTGGACTACTGTAATTCTTTATTATCAGGATGTCCTAAAAACTCGCTGAAAAGTCTTCAGTTAATCCAAAATGCTGCAGCAAGAGTCCTGACAGGGACTAGGAAGAGAGAGCATATTTCTCCTCTTTTGGCTTCCCTTCATTGGCTTCCTGTTAAATCCAGAATTGAATTCAAAATCCTGCTCCTCACTTACAAGGTCTTAAATAATCAGGCCCCATCTTATCTTAATGACCTTGTAGTACCATATCACCCCATTAGAGCACTTCGCTCTCACTCTGCAGGCCTACTTGTTGTTCCTAGAGTATTTAAAAGTAGAATGGGAGGGAGAGCCTTCAGTTTTCAGGCCCCTCTTCTGTGGAACCAGCTTCCAGTTTGGATTCGGGAGACAGACACTATCTCTACTTTCAAGATTAGGCTTAAAACTTTCCTTTTTGCTAAAGCATATAGTTAGGGCTGGACCAGGTGACCCTGAATCCTCCCTTAGTTATGCTGCAATAGACGTAGGCTGCCGGGGACTCCCATGATGCATCGAGTTTTTCCTTTCCAGTCACCTTCTCATTCACTATGTGTTAATAGACCTCTCTGCATCGAATCATATCTGTTATTAATCTCTGTCTCTCTTCCACAGCATGTCTTTATCCTGTTTTCCTTCTTTCTTGGAGTGGGTAGAGATGAGTGTCAGGGGTGATTTGTGACAGATGGATAGCAGCGAGAGTGAAAGAGAAGTTTTAAAAGACAGTAGTGAGACTTGCTATGATGTATGGCGTTAAGATGGTGGCACTAACTAAAGCAGGAGCACTGTAAAAGTGCATAATAAAATAACCTTAACCTGGTCATCTTTGTTTAACAGTACTGTATTCATTATTATTGCCCTAATTATTCAAGATAGCACTAAATGGCACGCATGCAGTGTGTCCACAGTCTGAGCGACCAATAACCTGCCTCAGTACTACATGGAAGCTCCTGTCAGGCATCATATCGGCTAAGATGAACAGGCACATGGGTCAATACATGAGCGGGGCACAGAAAGGGATTGGCAAGAATACCAGAGGCGCAAAACACCAGCTACTGGTAGACAGAACAGTCAGCCGAGACTGCAAGACCAGACTGACCAACATGTGCTCTGCCTGGATTGATTACAAGAAGGCCTACGACTCAATGCCCCACAGCTGGATACTGGAATGCCTAGAATTGTACAAGATCAACAGGACCCTAAGAGCCTTTATCAGGAACTCAATGGGAATGTGGCGTACAACACTAGAGGCCAACTCCAAGCCCATAGCACAAGTCACCATCAAGTGCGGGATCTACCAAGGAGATGCTCTGTCCCCACTGCTGTTCTGCATAGGCCTGAACCCCCTCAGTGAGATCATTAACAAGACTGGCTACAGATACCGACTACGAAACGGAGCGGTTGTCAGCCACCTCCTGTACATGGATGACATCAAGCTGTATGCCAAGAGTGAACGAGACATCGATTCACTGATCCACACTACCAGGCTATACAGCAATGACATTGGAATGTCGTTCGAACTGGAGAAGTGTAGTCGGATGGTAACAAAGAGAGGGAAGGTAGTCAGAACTGAGGGGATTGAACTACCAGAAGGCAACATTGCAGACATAGAGGACAGTTACAAGTACCTGGGGATCCCGCAGGCTAATGGGAACCATGAAGAGGCCGCTAGGAAAGCTGCAACCACCAAGTACCTGCAGAGGGTCAGGCAAGTCCTGAGGAGTCAGCTGAATGGTAAGAACAAGATCCGGGCCATCAGCACCTACGCCCTGCCTGTGATCAGGTACCCTGCTGGGGTAATAGGCTGGCCAAAGGAGGAGATAGAAGCAACTGACATAAAGACAAGAAAGCTCCTGACCATGCATGGAGGGTTTCACCCCAAGTTCAGCACCCTGAGGCTGTACGCTAAGCGGAAGGAAGGGGGCCGAGGACTGGTGAGTGTCAGCACCACAGTGCAGGATGAGACAAGAAACATCCACGAATACATCACGAAGATGGCCCCAACTGACAGCGTGCTCAGTGAATACCTCAGGCAGCAGAAACCCAAGAAAGAGGAGGAAGGCGAGGAACCATCATGGAAGGACAGGCCCCTGCACGGTATGTACCACCGGCAGATAGAGGAGGTGGCTGATATCCAGAAATCCTACCAGTGGCTGGACAAAGCTGGACTGAAAGACAGCACGGAGGCACTAATCATGGCAGCACAAGAACAAGCTCTGAGTACAAGATCCATAGAGGCTGGGGTCTATCACACCAGGCAAGACCCCAGTTGCAGGCTGTGTAAAGATGCCCCAGAGACAATCCAGCACATAACAGCAGGGTGCAAGATGCTAGCAGGCAAGGCATACATGGAATGCCATAACCAAGTAGCCGGAATAGTATACAGAAACATCTGTGCCGAGTATGGCCTGGAAGTTCCGAGGTCAAAATGGGAGATGCCCCCAAGGGTGGTGGAGAATGACCGAGCTAAGATCCTGTGGGACTTCCAGATACAGACGGACAAAATGGTGGTGGCTAACCAACCGGACATAGTGGTGGTGGACAAACAGAAGAAGACGGCCGTAGTGATCGATGTAGCGGTTCCGAATGACAGCAATATCAGAAAGAAGGAACACGAGAAGCTGGAGAAATACCAAGGGCTCAGAGAAGAGCTCGAGAGGATGTGGAGGGTGAAGGTAACGGTGGTCCCCGTGGTAATCGGAGCACTAGGTGTGGTGACTCCCAAGCTAGGCGAGTGGCTCCAGCAGATCCCGGGAACAACATCGGAGATCTCTGTCCAGAAGAGCGCAGTCCTGGGAACAGCTAAGATACTGCGCAGGACCCTCAAGCTCCCAGGCCTCTGGTAGAGGACCCGAACTTGAAGGATAAACCGCCCGCAGGGGCGAGATGGGTGTTTTTATATATATATATATATATATATATATATATATATATATATATATCTTTACTAGATATTACATATAGTGTCACCGTATTTATATTACCAGTCTATTCCAGTGAGAGACCCTGGGATTACATTTGTACCTGTGGTCTCACGCCCCACTGAACACCTGGGACAATATGAGCTCATTGCTGTATGAGAGCAGCGAAGCTGCTGTGTTCATCATTTAAAATGCAGGGACTTTATCTCTGAGCACATTCACCTTTAGGAGGTTCATCTTACTTGCAGCAGGAGGGTGTTTGTGGACAAACTGCAAACAGCTGGTCATTAGTCAAAGAGTCCATTATGCTCCATTATATGTGGCATATATACTGTGATTCACTCACTGGGCCCACGTCCTCATTTTAGGTTTGACAGTGTTTTAGTAGATAAAGGTGAATAACTTGGACATGAATTGAGCTGCGGTTTGAGGAAGGCCTCGAAGGGTTCTAGTGGAGGCCCCTGGGCCTGGCAGACCCCCCATGGACTAATGAGAAGTGAAGAAAATAAATTGAAAAATGGGAGGGAGGGTGGGGCATGTAAACGAGAACAAACAGCTTGTAGAACTGGGGGAATATATATAGATGAGAACTGGAAGGAGAGCGTTTGGAGGCGTGGTCCCACTCCCGAAATTCAGATACTTTATCTCCAATATAAGGATGCACCTTTCTTTCTTCTGCCCTTTGATTTTATTCAACACAGAGGAAAAACTTTTCTAGGGGTAATTTTCCGGCTGTGTCTCTTCTCTGTAGTTGGAGATAAATTATCTGAATTTCAGGAGCGGGACTACACCTCCAAACACGCCCCTTCCGGGTCTTATCTATATATGACCCCCCAGTTCTACAAGCTGTTCTCGTTTTTGTGCCCCACCCTTCCTTCCCTTATTTCAGTTCTTTCACTTCTTCACTTCTCATTCGTCCATGGGGGATCTGCCAGGCCCAGGAGCCTCTGCCAGTCCCCTTTGAGGCCTTCCCCAAACCGCAGCTCAATTCTTGTTTAAGCCATTCGCCTTTATCTACTAAAAATACTGCCAAACCTAAAATGAGGGCCTGGACCCAGCTAGAGAAAGAGGATTTTCCCAGTCAGAGAAGTCAGAGTACAAGTTAAATTTAAGGAACATAGGAAGCAGGAAGAAGCACAACTTCACCAACCTCCAAGTTGAACAGAGGAGAGGAAAACATCTGGAGTGGTAAGACTAAAGTAAACAACATCAGCACTATCATAGAACAGCTTGATTGTTCCAGCTTCTGGATTTTATCAGGATCAGTGTATATATAAAAAGTCATAGTGACAACCAAGTTGCTTTGGGTTAGAGCCAAAGGTTACCATATTTGGAAAAACTCGGAGTGCAAAGTTAAAACGTAAATTTAACAAATCTGATTGACAGATAATCCTATTAAAAAAGTTCAAAAGTCACCGATAACACAGCTGAAAAGTGTCACACCCTGGCTTTAAATCTTCATCAAACGCAATCAATATCAAATCAAAACAGATGAGTTGTAACTGGTAATAAGTCCTTTCGTCAGAACCAGAATAGTCACTGGCATGAATTGGCTTTTGAAAATATTGAATCCCTTTCCTGTTTATCTGTAGATTTAATTTAAATATATAAAGCTGCTACTGTTAAAAAGCCATCAAGGATAATTATGACAACCAAGGCCTGATACTGAATACTGCAAATAGATTTCACTCATGCCAGTAATGTTAAGATAACATAGCATTATCACATGAGTGTCATTAAACTCTTTCTAGTATTTCAGGAATATTGTGATCTATTGGCTCCACCCACTGACAGGAAGTGAAACAATCAGTGAGGTTTTACCTGCCTCTAAACCTGCTGTTCCTGGACTTTAATGTTAGTATTGTGAACGATCTCCTTTGCTGCCACCACTTTGTCAGGCCTTCCTGCATCTTGTCCAGCTCGTGAACATAATGAATGCTGACCTGCTGTCCCCTCAGGGGGCTGATCTGCCCACTCTCTCTCTGCATGCCCTCTGATTCAGCTGTTCCCCTCCTGCTGACATTTATGTCACTGGCTATGCTAATTCCCCGAAAAATATGCTAATTTAAGTGCCAACGAATATTCATTAACTTACTGGAATACATTCAGGGTGACAGTTGGGAGCTGAGACTTGATGTCTTTGGAGGAAAGGTAAAACTTAACTTTATGGCTGCTTTGTCTAAATCTGACTCACCAGGTAACCTCAGGGTAGATCATACCTTCGCTGGTTTGAGTTCCAGAAAGGCCGGTTAGGAGAAAAAACGGTTCCCTGTGGGTAAAATCTCAATGTGACAGGACAGAGTGGGTGAGAAATGTTTAGTCAAGATTCATGTTCCCGAGAGAATAAATGCATGTGGCTGTGCAAACAGAGTTTTAAGCTTGGTAATGATTTGATTTTCCTTCAAGCACCACTGTCAGGTTTGCGTACCTGAACATATTTCCAAGGAGCTGTTTTTATCAAAGCTGCAGGCGTGGCTCAGTGTCACACTCTATTATGATTTGAATGTAATAGATTTTTTTCTTTAAAGTTGGAGGTCACTTTAAAGTTCTATTCACGTGTAACAGAGCGTTGCTAATGAAAGCGTATGCACTCAGAAAGCGCCAGTTGTTTCTTCGACCTTTATTTTTATGCAATCTCCACCTTTTATGCATGGTTTATTAAAGTGATCTCTCTCTCTCTCTCTCTCACACACACACACACACACACACACACACACACACACACACACACACACACACACACGATTGTTTTTTCACCTGGACCTAATCTGCATATCTTAATAGCATGACCTTGAGTGTGACAAAGTTTTTAACCTTCATTTATTTATGAAAGACTTTTCCAGCTTTGTCACAATTCACACAGTACAATAAGCTTCCTTCTTCAACAACCTGTCAGCAGGTAACACCTAAAATCTTTTACAGATATTGACAATTATTTCGGACCTTTCAGTTTCTCCCTTATTTGTTTGTTGGTGTTATTTGAGATTAACAATCACGCAGTCGTCTGGCTCTACACATTCTGTATAGACAAAAGAAGCCAGAAATAATACAAATGGAGGAAGTGCAGAAAATGAGTTTTAAAGAACACTACAATTAAGACACGTTTATACTGTCACAGCTAGCAGAGAAGATGTCTGCGTGGAGTGAGGATTCATGCTGGACTCATGCAGTTGATATATGTTCTGTGAAGTGATGAATGATCTTCTCTATCAGGCAGACTGATGGATGAAAACTCTGCTTTCAGTTTTGTGCGAACAGTTTGGGAAAGGGCCTTTTCTGCTCCAGCATGACTGTAGCCCATTGTGCAAACTAACCATAATAGCATGACACCCCGTCAAACACCTTTGAGATGAAGCAGGAGGCGACTGGCAAGACCTTCTTGCCCAAGATCGGTTTCTGACCTCACAAAGCCTTGGCCACTGCAGCTGCAAAGGGGGGACCAACATCCACAATGCAATAAAAGCTTCCTATTACATCTGAAGGTGAAATTATTATTATTATTATTATTATTATTATTATTATTATTATTATTATTATTACTACACTTTATTTATTACATCAGCATTATTTTGACTCTCCCATAGTAATAGTTTTGCTACCAGAGCATCAATATCCATCAGCTCTTTCAGGAACAGTAAATTGTTAGGATGTGTTTTCTATCTTCTGTTTCAGAGCAAAGATCTTTCTACTCCACTGACAATTCATCTGGTTCATCCTTACATCATTTTTCTCTAAGAAAAATTAAGAATTTTTTCTAGAGCTGAACATTTAATCCTTCCAGCCTCTAACATCTGAATGTTTGAACCGTCTTCTGCTGTGTTAGTGGGACAGAAAAGGCTGAGACGGAGCAGGAAGATGGGGACGGGCAGGCGCTCTTAGGCTCCACACGCCATAAAAGCTTCCTCAAAACAGAGATGCTCTCGGCGCGCTTCACTGGAGATGAGTTGAAATATTCTTTGAAAAAGCCTTTTTCGTTTTTCTAAAAGTGTGGTCGGAGCATCACAGAGTGGGCCAAACCATCAAGTAGAAATCTTTGTGTTTCATTATTAATAATACTGTTGGTTCTCTGCTGGGCACTGCAGGGGGAGGATAAGGAGGTGTCTCTGCAACCAGATGGCACATGTGGGATGACTTTAGACCGTACATCTCTGTGTTACTACAAACAAATATGTTACCTTTCTGACCCAGTAACAGTGTTCAAAATGATTAAACAATCATCACTATGTTTTTTAGAGATTTTTTCTTTGTCCTACTTTATGTTTCATGCAAAAATGTCTCTAACTACCGAATGATTTTCAGTGAGAACTCTGCTACTTAGTGTCATTGTCACGGACCCAGCTCCAGGGATTTCGGGTCCGTGGGCAGTGTGGACTACTATTATAATCATTGCTGTTATTATGTGATGTTTGTGTGTTGTCTGCACTGCTGCTGTTCTTGTATTCCCCGTCCTTGTATGTATAGGCAAGTGGGTGTGTCTGTGAGTGTGGCTGAGTACTGGGTTCAGGTGGGCGTGTCCTACCTAGAGGATGGCCACACCTGAAGCAGATGATGACTCGCACACCTGCAGCTAATGGAGCGTCGTTGGGGAGCTTCTTAAGACTGTGGCTGAGCGCTCCTCAGCGTGGGATCGTTGTGTGAAACTCCACGTTAGTGTCGATGAATGTATAGTCCAGTGTGTGCATGCCTGCGGTAATCGAGTGTCCTGACAGGTTGCCTCTTTGTTATTTTCTCCAGGAAGGAGCAGGGAAGACAAGAGCAGCGAGCACGGGGTGCAGGGACAAAGCGGAGCAGAAGAGCACGGAGCACGGACTTGTGGGTGAAGACACGACACGGGAGTCAAGGGGAAAACACGGGGTTGATTCTGTGACTATTTACACCACTGTAAATAAACGCACTGCCTTCATCACAAAGTCCTGCATCTTGGGTCCTCATTCCCCATATCCCCACGGTGGGCCACGCAGACCGTGACAGTCATTGTTGAAATGTTTCAAATCTAACTTTGTTACCAAACTGTGGACTCTCAAAAATACATGCAAGAGCACTTATCAGTTCTCTGATGTTAGCTTTTAGTTTGTGCTCAAATTGGTGAACTTAGCAAAAGTATTAAGATCATATTTTTTTCTTCTATCTTGTGAGACCATTTAGAATGTGAGCTATACTTTACGCTGTAGTGTCATCCAGCTGAGGTTTCCAGCTGTGGAGAAAACCATAAGAGTTAAGAGTTAAGGAGCCGCCGCAGGTGCAGATCTTGGTGGTAGTAGCATTTAACTTCTGCTGAAAAAAACTGAAGCCATTTGTTTCATTTATTTAGCGTCTTCTTTGTGTCTAATTATTTTTAGATCTTTGTGTGCAAAAAACAGCTTATTTCTTTTCCATAAAATTCACAACCCAAATGCAAAGACACAGATACTGATTCATTAGTGCTAAGTTCAAAAGGATAAACCTAAGAATAACATTAGCAAATTTATTATGCCTATACCAGACAGTAATGTAAGTATGCAATTAATATAGTCACATATCACTATAAAAATGCTCTAAAAGGCTCAAAAAGGGTCAGTGAAAGGACAAAGTCAAATGCATGATCTGTATTAAACCATAGACATGTTTGTTTCTGGTGTAAAATCTGACATTTTAACCACAGACAGCATCAAAGATGCTGATTTTGATGACTCAGCTTTTTTGCCACTGCCATGGTGGTTTGTCTGGAGCCCAGACTTACCTTAATAAGAATGAGAATTGGATGATGTGATTAGCTAACACTAGCAGCCTTGGTTGGAAGCTATGTCTTTATAGACATGACGCACAAGCACAAACATTTGCTAATTAGTGTTAATTAACAGACTAATAAAATACTAGAATTTCACTCACCAAAACTGAAGCACAAATTTCTTGGACAGGCTGTTTCTGCACAGCAAGACATAACAAGCAGAAAATTCCATTAAAAAGCCTTAAAAGGCACCAACAAAACACACACACACACACACACACACACACACACACACACACACACACACACACACACACACACGATAGAGGTCCAGTTGAGTGACTCTAATTAGTGTAGATAAGGCCTAGCTGCCTGTGCAGAGACGCCTGTCAGTTAAAGCAGCCACACCGCTAACATTAGTATCTAGATGGATGATTTAGAAAAAAAATCTCCCCACTCAGAGTTGACGTGAAGGAGGAGACAAGTCTTTGTACCAGGCTGGGCATGTTAACACAGGAGTCTATAGGATGTGACTTTGGATCCAAACTGAAGTGGTCATTAGAGGAATTTCAGTTTTTATTAATATTATTGTATTCAGGCCTGGAAGTTAATGATTTAAGGCAGAGATTGGTAGTGGAGAAGGACCCAAGTCCTCGCTGAGTCTTTCCTCTGCCCTCTTGTTTCAGCTCTGTACAAATATAGTGTCACAAACATCGTAACTACTGAGACTTTTTGTAGAGTAGTAATTATTTTACTTATGCTGAGCCCATTCATTAACCCACTCCAATAATTTATTTACTGCTTTCATTTCTTTGAGACTTCACAGGCTGCACAATAATTAAATAAAACATTAACTTATACACTTGTACATAAGTTGCTCAGACAGAATTATTACATCATTTCTTGAAACTTGCTGTTTTGTCTGGGTAATTACAGGGATTCAGTGTCACACGTAAAATCTTATAATATTACATTATTAAATCAAAGTGTTAAAAATATGAGCCACTAGCCAGTAAATTACATACATGTATAACTTTATGGAAATGAATTTGTATTTCTCAGTGCTGTAGCTTTAGTAATATCCCACTGAGAGAGTCAACTGACATCATTAAAGTAAAAGAAAAAAAATACCACATTTTCTAAAGCTTGACCTGTCAGCCAAAAACCTCTAAGTCTGCAGCTGAGGTTGGTTTATCGATCCTTTAAAAAAAATCTAATTACACTCATTTAACCGCTGGAAACAGATCCACAAGGTAAGAACAGAAGCTCATGTCTGATGACAGGAGGAACACGGGTTCTTTCCTCTGTTTTGTCTGAAGGTGAGGGTCTGTTTCTGCACTCTTCAGGATCTGAGGCTGTTTGAATGGATCCAGGCTGACTGATGACGCAGGGAGACGGCGCAGAGCAGCAGCCTGACATCATGAGCTGTAACATGAGGATAACTCTATATACCCTATAAACATTGGGGTTTCATGGGAAAGGCTGGGAGGGTTAATGTAGCACTAACATCCCCATTGCTTTAAGGAAATCCAGCTCACCACAGCACCGAGGGCCTTCACACCACAGCAGGTAGCCATCCAGGAGTCTGTCCTTTCAAAGACAACCTCTGAGCTGATGAAATGATAATAAGGCTGCCAGGTGCCAAAAGCTCCCTCCCTGCCTTCCCTTTACAGAGGTCGTAGGTGCCTGTTTTTCTCACACTGGAATCCTTAGACTAAATAACAGGCAGAACAATAGACACCTGGAGGCAAACTGCTCTGATGCGCACACTGAATGTAGAAGTTCAAATGAAAGTCGCAGGATCAGGTGTCTGCAGCAGCACTCGATTTCAATGTTGAAATGCAAAGAAAAGTCCAAATATGAAGCGCATGTTTTCCTGCTTTACTTTGAGATTACAGTTCTTGTTGTTTTTGTATATTTTCTGAAAGTGGTTTTTTGCTTTATTTTGTACAAACCGGTGTTCCCTCTTTTCAAATCCTTCACTTCCTGTTTTCTATTCTTGTCTGCCCTTCTAATTTTCTGTCTTAACTCATGTATGTTCACACTTTCACCCTATTAAGAACTGCTACATGAAATACTTTCATTTTTCTTCTAGTTTTGTATTACATTGTAATAGTTATTTTACAGTAAAATAATTTTGTAAATGTGTGAAAATTGCAAATTGCTAACACAGTTCAGTAGTTAGCATGACAGCTGCAACCAAACTTTGCAAACATTTCTAATGAGTGCACATTTGGTCATGTTCTAATTAAGACAAAACTACATTATCAAAATTGAGATTCTTGTACTTATGTTCTCTATGTTAGAGCATATGCACCAGAACTGAGACACACTGTGTATTTCTGTGCCAACAGACAAACACGTGACGTGTTCATGAGTCAGGTGTTTCGCTATTCCTTGTCTTATGTTAGTCTTCTTCTGTGTTTTGAACCTCGCTAATTATCATTAAAAAACTGATATTTTGGACTTGTACCTTGGTTATGTTTGAACCCTAAAAAGTGGTGACCAACATTTGCTATAGTTTCCAGATAAACAACACATTTAATGTTTTTTTAAAGTGGGAAGCAGGCTTGTTTGCCCTTATTTGGTGGATGTGTCTAAAGTGTTAGACTATTAGGAGTGATTTTGCTTCTATTAAATCTATTATATGCCTCTATAAAAAAAAGAAGTGCACATGTAGAATGACGTGCTGTAGGTGCAATGCTTGCATAACCTAACATTGAACTCACTAAGCTACATTTTCCAATTAAAAGATATTTTTCCATGTTTTCTCAAAGCTGAATGCAATCCTTTTTCCGAGGAATCTCAACATGAATTTAACCACCATGGTTTGCTGGGACGGAGGGCAGTGCTGACACAATCTAAACCTGCAGGCCAGTTTGTCAGAGCAGATTTAGCTGTCACTGAATGCCAGAAGACAGAAGAGTCATCTCTGCTAAAAAGCAGTTTTAATGAGTATCTGTCCCGGCTGATGACTGCCACAAAGATGTCTGTGTAATGCCAATCTGATGCGCTGAGGAGTCTCAACACTCTATCTATAGCTATTTTTTCTACTGTCTGTTGTGGTGTTTGATTGAAGTGAATGTGAAACAGTTAATCGGAAAGAAAATGGCTTGCATTGCTGTACGCTGATCCTTCTGCACACCTAAGAGACAAATGTATCTGTGGTTGTTGGACTTGTATAAAATGACTGAAATTTTGAGCTTAATCTTAAGAAATAAAGGCTTTCTTCAGAATTTCTGTGGCAAGTGAAAATGTCACATCAGATGAAAAATGAACTTTATGGCATTTATGTATGCTGGTTGGCAGAAAGAGCCTTAAGCAACCAACACAGGATCCAATTTGATCCAACATTTGACAGTCAAAAAAGGTGCAAGTGCTGATTTTGAGTTTAGATTATTTGTATTGATTTATATATCGCTCTGCAGTTGTTGCAAAAAAAAATGCAGAAAATGTAAAAATTTATTAGGTGAAGTTGGTGAAGGTGAAGGTCAAGCAAGTTACCTGAAGTATAGAGACCTCACTAAGAATTTGGGGGCTGGCGAGGTAATTTCAGGCTTAAGTTAAGGGATTTAATTGCTGTTTCAAGAGCAAATCCTGTTTGTGATGCATGACCAGTATGTAGAAAAGCACTACCTACTGACCAATGGAAAAGTCTTTTAAGATGCTGCGGAGCTTGATGTGTAGGTAGTGGGAGTACGCATCTAAGTTTTGATCTTGTTAGAGGTTACTGGTTTGAATTATGCCAATTGAAGAAAAAAAATTAAGGTTTTTATATAATGAGGAGTAAGACTTGAATCTTCCATAGAAAGCACTGATGTGTGTTTCAGGCTCTGATCTTGCAGCTTGTTGTGCTGATGCGTCAGCTGTAAACAGATTTTGTGTGGAGATCCAGAGGGAGATGGAAACATCCTGTCAGCCCTTGGCTCGCTAAGTCAGGAGCCATGTTCTGGATGACGCTCCGACTGAAAAAACAAGAGCTCAGATCAGTCAGAGCGAAGCAGAATGTGAGAGATACAGAGGAGGACTGAAGGCATCTGGTGGGTATCATGACGCCGTGTCACATCAAGTATTCTGCAGTGCCTCTGTGCCAGTTGGGCTTATGAACTGGAGTGGAACATGTCCTGGAGGACAGATACTCGCCTGCTTAGAAGATGAAGAGTACGAAGAAAAGCACAGACACAGATAATTTTATTTTAGCCCATTTTCAAACTTCAACAGGGCTGTAGTATCATTTTAATTATAAAAAAATTGTTACTTTTTCTTTGCTCTTTAAAAACACACTTAATCCCCGTACAGTTGGTTAATATAAATGCTGTGTGATACTCAGTTTTTCACAGTTTAGGTCATCATTTAACAATTACACCTTACATTTTCCTAACAGAGGCACTGATCTGGTGATACTTTTTTATCTGCTTATTAACTACTTGTTGTTGTTATCAGCTTTATAAAGGAGCAAATTCTCTTCTTTGTGTCCCTGTTAAATGAAGAAAATAATTTTAAATCCTTCTTTGCACATACAAAGTCCTGAATGTTTAAGCCCTGTCACATTTTAAAGTACTCGCCACATCATACTATTCCAAAAGGACATTTTGCTCTGAGACTGCAGGCTTACATGTGGTGCCTAGAGTTTCTAAAAATAGAAAGAGAGGCAGAGACTTCAGTTATCAGACTCCTCTCCTGTGAACCAGCTTCCAATTTGGGGTCAGAATTTCCTTTCTTGTACAGCTTACAGTTAGCCTGGTTCTTACTGAACTTTCCCATATAGGTGCATAAATAGGTTGAGACTGCTGGGGAACCTCCCATGAAGCACTGAGCACTTTTCCTCTATTCCGCTCTTTTCATGTATTTACATGCATGTCATAAATTTTTTTGTTTTCTTTCCTCTAGTTTTTGTTTTGTCTTTGGTCTCTTTATGCTCCTTTTTCTCTTCTCTTTCCCTTTATTGCCAAACCTGCCCCTGTCCCTCCCCGAGCCTGGTTCTTATGTAGGTCTCTCCTGTTAAAAGGAATCTGATTTTTAGGGTTTTCTCTCTAACATTATAGGTTTTTGCTATTGCTAGATTATTGCCATATAAATGAGATTGAACTGAATGGACATACTATGTACATGTATATAAATTGCAGACCGGCTTTTCAAGTTTCAGTTTCCAGGCTGAGAAATCCACACCTTTAATTTTGATAATGAAAACAGATTTTCAGTTGCTGGTTATTGTGACGTTACTGTGTGACCCACTGAATTCCTCATCTGTACTGGACTTTGCCTCGTCAGTGCTTCAGTGTCTGTTACCTGACCTTGGCAGGTGCACCTGCTGTAAGCTAATCCATCGCCCCGAAGTGGAGATCAATGCGGATCTCCACATCAAAGTTACACCGAAAGCCTGTTTGTCTTATTGAGCGATGCCATTAAACGGCCAGTGAGAGGAGGATGGAGAGAGGCAGCGTTTGAGTGTGGAGTCATGTGTCCGTCCTTTCACTGAGGATTAAATAGCTTCATGTTCACAGTTTAATGTAGTCAAAATGGAAGCAACTAACTCAGCTTTGACCCCAGTGGCACTAACAAACAGTCTGTTAAGACAGCAAATTTGGACCACTTTAAAGTTTCCTTATGTTGTAAGTAGATACAATTTTGGAACTTTATTGAAAATCTTTTTCCTGATCCTGTAATGTTCATGTAGAAACATCAAATTCAAGATGAATCTCATCCGCTGTGGAGTTGAGCTATATGAATAATCTGACCTCCAGTGGTGGGTGTGTCATCCCCCTCATCACCAGTCTCCACTGCAGTGTCAGTGGGATACAGGAGATCCTCAGTGTTCTTTCCACCACTCGACTATATCCTCAGTTGAAGTCAGCAATGCCCCGTCCACTCTCTACACAATGAATCTGAGTTTGCTCAGCTGTAGACTGTAAAATATTTTTCTTATCAGTTTTGTGGTTAGCATAGCAAAATCTGAAGCTGCCTTTTTTATGTCAGCGCTTGACAATTAAGTCAACTCAGTGAGATTCAACTGAGGGCTCCAGCTGTGAGAAACAAATATGAGGACTCTCCATCTGTGTCGTATTAGTACCTTAGTGCCTCTGGTGAGGTCCAATTACACACTGGGTCATGGCATTAGTTAGAGAGATCTGTCTCTCCCAATTGATTTGTTAGCAAGCAGTGTTACTGTAAATAAGAAGTGTGGTTTAGCCCTAAGAATAACAATTTTCCTGAATAGATTTAAGTGCTTAAACCTAATTAAACCAAATACCATAGACAGTAAAAACTGAATAAAAAGAATCAACATATTCCAAAACATAAATGTATCAATGGGGCAAAACCTGCACCTTATGCCAACATCACCCCGTCTGTCTAACGTGAAACATGTAAGTAAAACTGGATCATTATCTCTCAGCAGACAGGCAAGAACACTTAAATGAGGCCTTGAATATGGTTATACACTGAAATGTTAGCTCTGTGACGAAAAATAATAAAAATGTTTTGCAATATTTTCAAAAAAAGAAAAGAAAAACCCAACAACACCCCCCACTAATGAGTTAGAAGCATGATTTTAAGAAGCATACTAGCATGATCCGAGCCTATTTTGGTGTATAAAAGTCTATAGGCAATTTACAACTTTAAACTCAACATCTGTTCTCTGGCCTGAAACAGCCTAATAAAAGACACAGTTTGTCACTGTGCTGTCACTGTTCCAGCTTTGACCCGAGCATCTTCATTTTTTGCTGCTCGGAGCAGAGGCTTCCTCAGGGAGCGGCTGCATGCTGAAAGAAAGAAGCACTGCAAGACCGCAGGAGGAGGAGAAAAGACGAAAAATAACCTCTAACATCTCAACTCCATTAATATTACACGCTCGTGTCTGTACAATACAGTGGAATCTCAGCCTGCTTTATCCTCTAAATAATTCACGCAATAAAATCTTTTCTTTCTATAAAGCCCTTAAACTCATCTCTTCTTGGTGCCGCTCCAAGTGTAGCAGTGGACGGGAAAAAAGAGACTGTGGCAGACTGCGAACAAAGAGTAACGCAGAAGAAACAAAAACTTATATTTATTTGGAACAAAGACAGACATACTCCAAATCTGAGCTTTGTTGCTTCCTTCCTGACTAAATCTTTTTGATATATCTTTATCTACAAAATTAGGAAAATCAAAAAGTTGAATTGTTTATCTATATCTATTTTGGAGGAATTTTAACCTGTTGGGTCATTTTAAAGATAAAAACAAACAACTCTTCATTAAATAAATTGTAATTTTTCTCTACAGTAAGTCAAAGTTTATAATTATGTTGTCTGTGAAAACACAAAAAAGGTGTGAATGTTTTATGAACAAGACAGGAATTTAAGAAATCACTTTTAAATTAGAAAACAAACATAAACTAAAACATCTTTCAGTTTTTGTCAATTTGTAGCTCATTAAAAATTCCTTGGACACAAGATCACCTAAGAACAACAAGTTCAGCTCTAATATGGGTGTTTTGTCCCTTGAAGAGCGAATATGAAGAGCAAAAGAAAGAGAATTAGACTTGATGCAGACAAAAATTAATTCAAGTTAAGCTAAGTTAAAGTTTTTATGTGACAGTCTAGGCATAATAGCTGCAGGTATGTGATCAGACAATGGATGATGTTTGGATCAAAATCAGTACTCTTTGTTGTCATCAGAAACAACACTGACACTGTTCTTTTTGGAGGTGATATTTATTTTACGAGTTATTTTTAGCTGTCTCATAGCCAAGTTATGCCTTCTTAACAACTGTACACTTTTTTCTACATTTAACAAAGAAAATTGCATTAAAAGCTAAAGTTTAGCTTTAGTAGGGGCCTGATTGCTTTAAGTGACAGATGGAATCTGACTAAGGCAGCTGTAAACATCTGTTAGACTTCACCTCAGCTTCAGTTGCACAGATGCAGCCTGCTAGCAAGGCTTGTGTTAGCTAATTAATTAGCTTTCCACCCTCTTTAAATATGGCTTCCGTTTCCATAAAACCAAGTCCAGAAAATTCCAGAGACCTGTGGGTGATAAAATGGAGAGTCTATGCTGTTAACTAACACAAAATAATAACATAATTTAGAGTAAAACCCCTTCACAGTTCAGATCTGTTCGTGTGTTTTAATTTAAGATAACTGGTGACTTTTAAGCTTTAAGCTGCTGACTTTAAAACGGAAAAAACACTCTCAGTATCCTATAATTGTATATATTTATTTGTATATATAATTGTGCATCGCACACAATTTTATATATGTTAAGAAAATTAGTGAGTTTAGAAGAACTGTTTTTTTCATTTAGGTCATTTAGTGTCGAATATTTATATAGTACTGGAAAATTTTCAACGTATTCTAAGAAGAGGGAAAGTAGACTATTACAATTCTTTCTATTTCCCCCCCCTGAATCTACCTGGATTTACCTGTTTCTGCAGCGCGCTGCTGTGACGCACGTCGCGTCCTCTCTCGGGTCAGCATCGGGAATGTGTGCTGCTACACAGACAGGATGAGACCGGATCCAGTGTGCACAGCATACACCTTCAGTTACTTAGAAGCGGACCCGACCCTTTCTCCTCCTCTCTCGTCCTTGGGATCAGCCGCTTTTGAAGATTTTGTTGGGACCAAAGCCAAGAGAAAATCTGGGGACCTGAAACTCGCACTGGGAATATTTCCAATCAGATTTCGGGATTTTTGAGCTCATGAGCGCTTTTGTACCTCCAACTTGCAACACTGCCAGTCATGAAAAAGTAAAAGAAGAAAGTGTGAGAAGACAGCTCCTCGATGAAAAAGAGCTGTATTGTTTTTCAGAATTGCGTTTTTACGCATATGCATCTCAAACCTCTCCAGCTGTGGAGTGAAACACAGGCTGTGAAATTACAGAAGATATTTGATATTTGTCTTTCTCTAACTGAAACACAGATCTCTACTCCTGGTTGTCATGGCTCACACCAGCGCGTGGATGTAAATAAAGATAAACTCACAGAGTTAAAGATTGGGTAACATCCAGCTTAAACGCGACTTTGCTTTCCCGTCACCTCTGGTCACAAAACGGGACATTCTGAAGCGGAGGTGCCGTGATTAACGCCATGAGACCATCCAAATACTAATGTGATGGGTAAGATTACCACTTAATGCACACATCGCCTGTCATGCGCGTTAATAAATCAAACATCATCTGGCCACGCATTTCCTTCCTTTGATCAGGTCTCCAAAAACGCTTCCCACAATGGGGACATGAAAAAGTCATTTTAAATCAATTGTAGGTTCTTGTTCAAATTAGTTTTTTTCCTCCAAATTTTTGGATAACGTTGTATTTTTATTTAGAACATAAGAATCTGCAAACGCAGCTCAGATGATGAATGGACGGAATGAAAGAAAGAGTGTTTAATGAAGAGAACCTGATCTGCGTTGAACAGCAGCCCGTACGAAAAATGATTCAATTCAATTCAATTCAATTCAATTCAATACAATTCAGTACTATTTATACAGCACCAAATCACAACAACGGTCCCCTAAAGGCGCTTTATATGGTAAGGTAGACCCTACAATAATAATTATTATAATGCTGGGTAATAATTAGATCATTAACTTCACTGTATTTACTGGATTATCTCCACATTCACTTCACATTCTACAAACAGAAAGTCAGTCATTAGATGTACTTATGTTTTATAAAACATGTCAGATTCATGATCCTACTCAGTTCTTTTGTATGAAAAGATGAGAAATCAGATTCATACATTTTGCCTCTGAATTGTTTTCCTAGTTGAAGTCACAAATGTAACCACAAATTTACTTTTTTTTTTTCAAATAAGAAACTCTAAACATTTCCTTGGTTTTTTAATAAAAACGTTTTAATCATCTGAATGTAATCTAATCAAATGGTTAAAAAATCAAGAACTGATTATATTTTCATAATTTTCTGGCTCAGACTCTATATTATGTTTGTGCATTTGGATCACACACTGTGATAGAATTTGAGTGGAAACTAACTGAAAGGGTTGAAGGAGAAAACCAGGTTTAATAGAACGGTCTTTTTATAACATAACTAGCACTGCATTAGTGCATTTTTCAGCACCTTTCCACCTTCCTGCCCTCTTTAACACAAACCAGTTACTCAACAAATTACGGCTCTCTCGAAGAAGCCACAGATGTTGGATAAACTGACGATAATTGTTATTATCGTAAGTTTAACTTTTCCTTTTTGTTTTTTAATTGGTTCTGTCGAGATTAAGAAACATCTAAAAGAATCTGTTGTAAAGTATTTTTGACATACGAGTAAAACTTTCAGTTTTTCCTTTACCTGCTTCACAATGTAAACCTCCATCACCAATGAAGAGAAATGCAATAACATCAGTTTGGTGATAAAATATCAGCCTTTCCATTACAAATAAATTCGTGTAAAGAATTTTCTAAATTTAAAAAGTGCAGGACAAAGGTTTTAGGATGTTATTGTGCTTTTCTAGAACATGTGCACAAAAATAGGTTGAAATATTTATATTTTTCTTGTTTTAAGAAAATTTCACTTCTGTAACCCATTTCCTGGCAATAAGTATGAAAGCTGGGTTAACATATCAGATTTATTTTAATTTTTAAGTCTAATGAAGAAGATATGTTGTGCTTAGTTGGAGTGAAGCGCTCAGTAAGCACTGAAGGGTGGACTGATGGCTGTTGACCTTTGAGTGTGTGTGTGCGATTGTGTGTTGTGTTTGGTCATTTGTGTATAATGCTGACTGGCTGTGTGGGTGTAAATGACTCTCCAGCCCTCAGGGGTGACAGGGTACTGTCACTATGGAAACCCAACGCAATAGCCAGTGATGAGTTGATCCTCAGCCTGCTGATGAGGGAGCTCATCAGCTCAGAGTGTGTTGTATAAAATTTCTGAGTGGCTTCAAGTTCAAACGTGTCCGACTTTGATCGTATCACAGCACGCTGACATACTGTCATCTTCAGCCTGGAGCCTTTACAGATTACAGATCATATGAAAATGATGCTGAGAGTTCAGATGGATTACGATGACAAAATGCATATCAAGTAGACCTGTGGTAGTGCTTTTCTGTGATGTGCAAGTAACAGAGAGTTTACACCTCTTACAAAGACTCATCAGACTTGGAGAGTTTAATTCATGCATTAGTGTTTGGTTGCCATAAATTATGATCCATAGGGTTTTTAATTTTGGTTGAACAAGTAGCTGTGACAGGCCTTTATCAGAAGAAACATGCATGTAACATAATGAATATTATATTATTATATATTCAGTATATAATAATATTTATTATTTACTGGGAACTGCTCAACTTTTAGCTCCTTAAATTATTTTCATACCAAAAAGTGCTCTAAAAAGATTGTGCATCCATAGAGCAGACTTGTCACATCCTAGTTTTCTGAACAAAAGTTTGCACTCAACCTTGCATTTATTTATTTTTAATTCTAGAAAGTACATTTTGGTTACTGTAGTTGTATTTGTATGTTTCTCCTGTTTTTCCAGTAACATGTAATCTTACAGCTCCGCAGAACATTTATGACATCTGGTAGCTTCTAGGTGGATTACCTCCACTCTCTGGTGATGAAGTGAAAACCTGTGGTTCTTCAAAAACCTGCATCAGGTTGGCTTTAAATATGGCACAATCCCTGTAGACTCCCAAAGAAAATGACAAACTTCAAAGCAGAAATATGTTTTCAGCCTGGTACAAAACACAGATTTGGAGTTTATGGATAATTATCCTATTCATAACAACTGTATGCTCAATTTGGATACTAGTGAGTCTTAAAGTTAAGGGTACAGCTGCCTTGATTGATAGTGGAAGCCCACACAGGTTGCTGTAGATTAGGGGTCTCAAACTCCAGTCCTCGAGGGCCGGAGTCCTGAAACTTTTCCACGTGTCCCTGCTGCAACACACCTGAATACAATTAGTAGGTCATTAGCAAGACTCTATAGAGCTTGACTGCATATTCAGGTGGCATTCAGCCATTTGATTCATGTTACAGCAGCTTATGAGTGAATGAACATGGTGCACTAAAAGTACTTTTAGATGTACATTTTTCCAAACACTTACATTTACTGAAATTTACTTGAGTAGGGTTAGGGGTTGGCACTTCAGCATGCAGTCAAGTTCTATAGAGTCTTGCTAATGACCTACTAATTGTATTCAGGTGTGTTGCAACAGTCTCAGGACACTGGCCCCTGAGGACTGGAGTTCGAGAGTCCTGCGTATGTAAGCTGTATGCTAGCTTTTACCTGTGGTAAAAAATAATTGTACTTTTAATCCAGTTGCCTGACAATTATAAGGCTTTTTGTGAGGCACAAACAGCATGTTCACCAGTTTTGATGTGTTAAAGTCTAGCACTTTATTAATCTGTCACCTAACACTTATGGTAAACATATCAGTACTAGACTAGCATAATTTCTACTTTGTTGAGTACTCAAAGTACTTGCTACAAAAAACAAACTCAAACTGCTGAGCAATGGAAGATGATTAAAGACTCATATTCAGGATCCACCAATGAGGGAGGTTTTTCTCCCTGATGAAGCTTTTGGCAGTTTCAGAGAATTTTTGTATATTGTATTAAGATTTTAGCTTTATGTTAGTCACATCTCCTTTCATGTTACTGTCTGCATCTGCCTGCTGGCATTTTAGTGTCTGTCATGATTTATTTTGTAAATCATCAAGAAAACCCAAAGTAATGATGCAACATTGAAGTGACTGACTGCAGTCATTCAGTTGCCTGCAAGGGGAACTTGTCAGATTTCCTTCTGTTGACGCATTAAATGGTTGACGAACATTTGCTAGTGACTCAATTTTTCTTTTTTAATTTTTCTTTCAATTCACTAATACACATGTAATTCTGCTTTGGGACCATATCTATTAATTAAATATGAATGAAAAGCAAATGATACAATGTAATGATATAATGTTTCTGTTTTTCTCTTATATAGTTTGAAGGAGACAAACTAGATTAGGTATAACGTTTTTCCAATTTCTAATCTGAAAACAGTTTAGTGCATGTTTTTGGGCCAATGGCTGCTTTATTGTTTAATTCTCAGGTTGTTTTAAGTGCATTTAGCTGAATTCCTTCAAGTAACAGGCGCCAAATGTTTAATGGACAGTTAGCCTGTAAAATACTGACAAGTGAGGCTTGTTTAGATTTTTTTAACCTTCACAAAGTGTCTGAGAAGCCCAGTTGACTTGAACACAAAGAAATTATACAATTTCTATTAGAAACTATACATTTGTACACCTCCTGATTATTGTTCTTTAATAATCCAGACACGATGAAAGGTATGACTAAATGTCCATTTCAGAGCGTGACACAGTGGAACTCAACTTGACAATATTTCTTACGTGATTTCGCAATGCCAATGTGAAAACTCTGAGAAGAGCTGTTTCAGTGGAAAATCCAGATTAAAATGTCTCGAGGATGCTTGATTATGGTTTGCCATGTTAAACTGAGCTCTCCTTAAAGTCTGGATCAAGTGGGAAATGCATTTTCTTCCTTGGACCTCTCGATTGTTGGCCGGCTTTGCACTTGGCTTACTGTGACTACATTTTCTGACCAATTAGATTACTGACAAAAATGAAGTATAAGAATCAATAAGCAGTATTTTCTGTAATGGCTGCTGGCAAGAGTTCAAACACTTTAGAGCTTCATGGCAGAGCCATAAAGTATAGTTGTAAAAATGTAGCAGCAACATCATTATCTTTCCTACAGCCTCCCCACCCACCATCTGCACTCCTTTTCTCCTTATATATCATCATCATCTCTTTTAATTTTCCTTCCCCGTCACTATGTTCTCTCCCCCATAACATGATTTTCCTCATTACCTTCTTTTTCTCTGACCTTCTTCATCTTTGTGTATCCTTCACCCTGCTTCTTTCCCCTCCTCTCATTATTTTCTTTCCATCTGTTCTTTTGCACCTCCTGGCTGACCTGTGCCTCTCTCTCTTCTTCCTTCTCTTGCTCCATTTCCAACCCAATCTCTTCTCTAATAAGTGTTTCCTGCATAGAAACCCTCACTTTCTCCCAAAAGAGCTTTTGGGCAAAGCCCAAGGGAAACTGCCAGCGTTGTAATAAGTTTAGGTTTTTAAATGAGTTATTTTAATGAGGGTTTCAGTTACTCGACCATAACAAACATTCCTGTTTACAGAGAACTGAAAAAATCCACAGATTTCTGTCAAATAACAAAGCAAAGACTCATTGCAGACTCATTGCTTTCATGCTGACTAATTGTCCTTACGTAGGTCAGTCACCAGCCAAATCCCAGTGTGAGTCAGGAAAACGCTGCTAATATTCCCTCTGTGGTCTCCTTCTCCCTTTTCCCTTCTCTTCTTAGAAAAGTTTAAAATGATTTTAAACTTAAGACCTTCTCTCCATCTGGATTTTGACTGAGTTTCCTTTAAAGCAATCATACATACGTTGCTTCCGTGTTTGACCATTTAACCAGGTTCAATCACTGATCTGGGTTTGCACCCCAAACCCAGATAAACTGCCAAAAATGGCTGTCCGGATGAATAATTACTGGTTTCTCAGTCATGTGTGAAGTCCTTTAAACTACTCTAACCAAAAAATAAACTCTGACTCATTGCTTTGATTGCAGGGTGTTGATGGAGAGGATTTCGAATGTCAGCCGGGACAGTGGTCATCGCAGGAGGAATTTTAGCTACAGTCATCTTACTGACGATCGTCGCGGTGCTGTGTTTATGTAGGTTGCAGGTATGATTGTCTCACTGTTCATTACACATCTAAAGTTTAACAGAATGCAAAATGCACCTCAGCACCGTATTCATGAAAACAAGAAACTTGACGAATGTTCACACATGTAAACAAACGGATGTGTGCAGTGCAAAAAGCTGGCAGTAATTTGCTGCCCCAGACAGTTTTCCTAATTATCAAAGCAGTCCAAGTGGAACATTTCTGTGTTTACTTTTAGCCAGACTTGGATTTGTGTAACAATCTTGCTTTTTTTTTAGAAATCTACAGCTGACATCCAAATAGTGCAACACAACCTGCCGAGACAGAGCATACTAATAACAAATAACTCATGTTGAAATAATCCTCAACTGTAAAACCTTTAAAACCAAATGGGACTTTTTTCTGAGACTTTCAGAAACTCACATCCACATGTTTTCTTCCTGAGTGAGTCCTAGCAGTTAGCATGTAAGGTTGCAACTGTAGTTTTAGGAGTGATGGGTGCTTTTTGTGATCACCTGCCAAATATCATTTGAAAGTGATGGTCTGCAAGTGCGTTTCATGCACACGCTCTCGCAGAGACACCAAGTATATGCTAGCTACTTCCTAGCTTTGAAAGCTCCTAAGGTGGCAGTTTGTTCTTCATCTTTGTGATTCTGTTTACACCTGATTTCTTCCATGTTACCAGTAGGTGGTCATAGATAGACGGTTCATTGCTTTCATGAAAATGCCAAAAATCAGACAAAAACATGCCAACTAGCTCACTACACTCACTTGCTATCTTTCAAAGTTACACAAACCAGCTTGTTTTTTCACGCCCTATATTTACTGTGGTTTATACTCATAGTTAACACGGATCCGATTGGTTGAAACATTTGATTTGAAAGAGTAGTATGGTCAAACACGGAAAGTATGTATGTATGGTCGGAGGGTAAGATGGCGCCGCCATTGCGTGCAATAGGTCGGCAGCCTTAACATGAAATTTCATCTTGTGGGATTAATAAAGGTATATCAATCAATCAATCAATCAATCAATCAATCATTCTTTTCTCCTTTGGTTTACCGTTTGTCTTTTTAAATGTTTGACTCTCACCTGCTCCAGTATTACTGCTGTAAGAGGGAGGAGTCTGAGAAGGGGGAAGAGGAGGAACCTGAGCTCGCCACCATGTCGCCGTCTCGCCCCCTGGCTCTGTCGGCTCCTCCTACACCTCCAACGCCAGAGCAATACAGCGACGAGCCCGAGACGTACCCTCCCACTTTCCTCACTGAAGCCAATGGCCCCGTCAGCTACTCACCTCCGCCTCCGCCGCCACGCAGGTGCTATCGCTCGCACGCCTTCTGCCCTTCCTGTGCCCGCTGCTCACTGCCCTTCTACTTGCAGCACCCAGAGAGGCTGTGCAATGGCGGTCGCAGGATCAGCTACAGGACTGTGCAGCAGCAGGACATGGAGTTGCCCATGGACTTGGCCAGCTTTTACCAGAAGCTGAACCTCATCCGCCAGGTCACCATGAAGGAAGTAGTCACCCACAGTGTCAGCACCGACGTTTAGCAAAACAGCACCGCTGATTTAAACGATTCAATACACATTCAGTTATTTCAGCACTATGCTGTCAGTGAATGGCTTTTAGACCAAACTTCAGGGCAGCAATGATGGAAGTCTGCAACGCTAAAGCAAAAAGGTGAATGCATCACTGAAACACACGAAGGGACTAATTTCAAAAACTGCGCCTTTTATTTGCTGAATAGCTAGGTAAGTAGCTACTCAACATATCTGCCGTCAAAGCATGAACAAGAATCGACAAAAAAAATATTTATAATGTGAGTTTTCTTCAGTAACTTCAACACAGATTTTATTTGTTTAAATGCACCACAGCAGTGCAAACAGAGGAGGTAAGATAAGTAAGTCTGGTTGTGTGGATATTAAAGCTAATGTCAGACCAAAACCAGCAAGTATTATGTGTGAGTGTATCAAAGCCTGCTCTCTCTCTGTCCAACAGAGCTCCACTGTTGTTCCTAAAATAGTTAAATATCTCACTGTTGACCTCGGTGACTTGTTCTTTCATTAGCAGGAATGCAAACATTGTAGCTTAGATAGGCCTAGCCCCGCACACACCATCCTGCTGTCACAAAAAACCACTGAAGCACCAAATGTAGATTAATCTGTCACTGAAAATAGTCCCCAGCTAATGTTCTATTAAATCCAGCGACTGAGGAAATAATCTTTTCAATAGAGAGTATTTATTTGTATGTAAGCTGTTTTTCAGCTCTTACACAAACACTCAGTTTAACTTCAGGTAAAAGCTCATAACTGCACAGACACGGTCTCTTCCTTTGAAAGAGTGATGGGGTGTTGAGCCCAAAACGAACAGCAAAGTTTTCACACAGCAATTACATAGATTCATGCCAAAATCATTTTTGGCAAATATATATGCTTCACACAGAGTTGAGATTGTCCTAAAGCACTGACAATCACAAACAAATGACACGCTTTTACAAGTTGTAATCAGAACGTTCCGAGTAGAGTTTCATAAAAATCAAAAAGTCCACCCAGTTTTAATTTGGGCTCATATTCAAGTGCATCTCCTTGTGCACCTATGGACTGATTTCATCCTGGCTTCTATTATTGTTTTTTTTAGAAGTTTTGTTCTTCCCCCTTGTTTTTGTTCCTATGCAGTGTATGCTGGATCTCCTCCATTGTGTGAAAACATTGATCTTAAGAGTTCATTTTAATTTTGGTGGTAAAAATCCCAGTGAGGCAAATTGGGTGAGTGATTGTGTTGTTGTGGAGTTTTCAATGCACTCTGAGCGGACACGTCATGGCACATAGGACCACAGCATGGATGGCATCATTTCCTCTCACTGGTCTCCCTCAGACTCCTCGGGACTTTACAGTAGAAGTCCACATTGAATTAATGAATTCATGATTAATAAACTGAGCAATTCTGCCTTTGAGCAGCTTCTTGGTCATCACCAAGTGCTGATCGCCTTCTTGTGAAATTTGGGTCGGTTTTAAACAAAAGATGTTTGACCTCTGCCAAAGTTTAAGGTCACAGTGTAAATACCCAAAATGAGACTTCCGTGACATGGTCTAAATATCGCAGCTATTCGGACGTGCCTGAGAAGATGATTTTGAATGGGAGACTGGCTAGATTGATCACACCTTGTATAAAGAGACTGAATTACAAAAAACAGAATGTGCAGAGGAGGAGAAGAGGATGACCACAGAAAATTCCTGGATGTAGTGAAGGAGGACATGCAGAGGGTGGGTGTGACAGAAGAGGATGCTGGGATATGGTGATGATAGAGGCAGATGAGCTGCTGTGGTGACTCCTAAAGGGAGCAGCTGAAAGAAGAAGAAGAAAATGGATACATAAAAATGCATAAAAGCTCAAATAATTTCTCATACAGATTCTGGTTGATTCATATTTGTGTTCATTGGTGTAGCTGTCACACAGGGTCAACACGGGGTTGTTGGTTTTTTTGTTTGCCTTCTGACGTCAGAGGCTGGAGAGCCAGGCTGTGATATGTCAGTATGTGACTGTTTCAGTACTAAAAGAGAAAACTAACATTATTTTAAAGGGCTTTTCTGGAGCATTCAGTGATCCAGTGACTGTGAATTAGGAGGGACAGCATTTACATCCTGTTAAGACATCATGCTGTAGATAAATGCTGTTCTCCAACTTAGATATTAAGTATTTAATACCTAAAAGAGGAGGAATGAATTGTATATACAGTATTTAAGGGGAAAAGATACAGATATATGTCAAATATTCTTGATGACAGAGCAGTAGATCCAAATGATATTTTAAAAATTTTACATCCATAGAGAGAAACAACTCTACAGCTCCTGGACTCATTTCTTCTTCCATCACAAAACAACACAGATGCTGACACATTTATCGGATCAAAATCTTTGTTTGGAGCAAACTTTCACTCTAGTAGCATGTATGATTAAAATAGTACGCTGCTAATCCAAAAAGTTTGTTCTCATAGGCTCACAGAGAGACTGGGTGTATTTGCCTGTCTGTCAAACCGTGCACAACCTGCAGTGCTGTGATCTGAAACATATATTTGGAAATCTTTCAGCAGAAGACTTTTACTATATGATGAAAACTTATGAGACTGTATATGCATATATGTATATCTCCCACTGGATTCCTGGAGTCTGATATTTTTTGGCCATCTTTTTTGAGCAAGAAGGTAAATCTAACCAAGAGCAAGAGCAGACCACACAGTTATACAACCGGAACTTACCAGCCATGCCCTCAATCATACACTGCTTCACAATTCACTCTAAATGAGACCATGATTTAAAATAAACCTCATATTATATCAAATAAATAAAGGCTTAAAACTAGTAATAGAAGCTATCAATTCAGGAAAGCACTATCCTTCACAACCAGAGCAGTTGCTACATGATGGCCATTAAGAAATATGCAGGTTTACTTAGTTTAGTGCAGTGTTACTGCAATAAAAAAAAACTTAAAACTGGCCGTTTGTACACTGACACAGCTAAACTGACTGCACAGTAATTCTGTTCAGTTTTTGTTAAACATTAGCAAATGATTCTTCACTTTTCTAACAAGCTTCAAGCCAGATGGATGGTAGAATCACAGCCACAAAGACAGAAACAGAGAGGCACATCATCCAAGTCCTGTCTCATCATCATAGTGTGGTCTGTACCAGCTGGTGCTGAACCCACCATCTTTAGTCAGTGCATTTGGTTTGTTTCTCTCCTCTGCTCTCTATTTCACTTTGTTTGTGTGAGGTGCTTCTAGTCCTTCAGTTCACAGCATCAAAAAATAAATGAACATAGATGTGCAGCATCTACACATCTTTCATTACCTCATACATGGATTATTGTCTCTAAGTTCAATGTCCACAGAAAAAAACATGTTACATATATTATGTATCATATGGTCATCTCATGATTTCTCCATGCAGCCTCCAGAAAGCTGAACATGCTTAGAGAAGATGTCAAGACAAGTTATATTTGGATTTGGTCGTCCTAAGTAAAGCACTGTCCTCACAGCTCCTTCTGTTCTGTGTGAGTTTGGGTCATGGATTGCTTCTATTTATTGAGGAATGACACTATTCAGGGTAAGAGAACATATTTGTGCCACTTAAGGTGTTTTTCGAGATACAGCTGCAGGTTGCTCACTGTGATGACTGCAGAGTTTTTATTATTATTATTATTATTATTATAGAAAAGATTGAAACTGTTGCTTTGGTTTTTTGTCTGCTTCAGTAGTTGATGTGTTTCAATTATCCTGTCAGTGCAGCAGATGAGACGCTTCGGTCTGTCAAACTGGCCAGCAGGAGGCGTCAGCCACATCTGCAGTCAAACCTTTGTTTACTGTAGCCGCTCTGTGTGTCAAGTTCATTTACTGTGTTAATAAAATGATGCAAAACTTTGGGGTGTCTGTGTAATTCCCTCCAGAAGAAAAGGACCAAAGCAAAATGTGCATTATTTCATTGACTTGTCTACATCCAAAACAGCTTCAGAGAGGAGAGGGGGGTCTTGGAGAAGAATAAACACAACGTCCTCAGCACCACTTTCACACTTTACGTTACTCTGTATGAAAAAAAATAACTACACTTACTCACATATTGTAGTTACAGTATATTAGCCCAGCTAAATTACAGACCATAGACTCAGTTTTAGGACTCTGAACTAGACTAAATTAGAATATGCCGCTCCGTCTGCTACAAATGAAACTCTTACACTTTCATGTCATTTAAATTGCAGTTTGCTTTGAGCCCTTGGTCCCAGATTTCTGTGCTGTTTTAGTGTTTGCATTTCTTATTCTTGAAGTTGTTAAGTTTGTGGTTCCTGTTTGCCTTTGTTGTTATTATTATTTTTTTTTTACAATATGTTTGGGTTGTGTGATATTATCTTATTTCTGTGGTCTCTGTGTTGATTTTGTTATTATGACAGTCTCCCTGTTTATGCCTCTCTTTGTCTCATCTTCATGCTCAGGCTTAGTTGTTTACTTCCTTACTTTTTACTTCCTGTTTTATTTTTTTAAGGTTAGTTTTCTTTCATGTCTTACATTAATTTTACATTCTGCCCTGATTGTCTTCACCTGTGTGCATTTCTTCTCATCTTCGTCTCTTTGTTCTTCTGTCACGTCCCAATCAGCTCTCAGTGTAAATGTAGCCCTATTTTCCCTTTTCCTTTGTCAAGGCATCTGATAGATGGCTCATTTTTGCTTACTGCATGTGGTTTTCTCTAATTTGCTCCTTCGTATAGCTGAACTTTAGTTTATGGCTTCGGTCTTTAGCATTTTGCTAAGTAGACCAAAGATCATGGCCTTTGTTTTTAATTTTGACAGCATACTGCATTTGGGTCGTCTATACTGCACATCCCTGACACATATCTTTGACACCTGCTGTCAAATCCATAAGTATTTGAGATTTGAAAAATTAAAGGAAAAGATATAACCCTCAACTGCTACAGTGGAGTGGCCTATAGACCTGGTCCCTGTACTACGAAGCAAATTCACATACCCAGGATATCTGGCTTCACTTAACCTAACAATCAGGCTAAGCAGTCATGAGAAGGTGGATATCATCTTAATAAGATGAGCGAGTTCACGTGAAAGGGGCGGTGTTAAGAGGATTTGACCAATCAAAAATTGGCAGGAGAGCAACTGATCCTATGAAAAAGGAGCTAATTATAATATGTTACAATCTGCGGGAGAATAGCGGACCCAAATGCAGAAACAAAACTATAATTTAACAAAAGGCGAGCTGTTTATCTGTGGCTGGATAAAGGTACAAAACAAAAGGCAGACGCACACTGAGGAAAAACTAACCAGAACGAAATTGGGAAGAACTAAATGCTAAATACAATAGACAAAGAAGAAAAACCTGAACATGGAAAAACCTGGAAACATGGCGGCATGGAAACATGATGCGAATGCAACACACAACCTGACACTGGACAAAGGAAGACACAGGACTTCTTCTTACATTTGTATTGGCGGTTGGCAAACAACTGAAAGGTGCATTACCGCCACCAACTGGTATGGAGTATGGTCTGGAACAACACTCAAAAAAAAGAAGACACAGGACTTAAATACACACAGGAGGTGATCAGGGGAAGTGGAAACACCTGGAAAATCAGCTGACCGAAATGAACATAATGAGCCATAACAGGGCAACCTAGGCAAAATAGAAACGAGCTTAGATAACTAAATGAGACTTAAACATAAACAATGAATATCAAAGTATAAGAAAACTCAAAACCCTGGGTCAAATGACCCAGAACCGTGCCATAATAGTTGAATTTTAATGTATAAGTTCACAGATTTATCAGTATCACATCATTAAGACACAGGATAATCTGATTGATTATAATTCTTATTACATTAAATGAGAGTTTAGATATATATGTGTGAGGCACAGCTGTCGTGGTGGTGTTTAACGATCTGAGAGAAATAACTAAATAAATAGAATTTAAATGCAGGCTTAATCTGCATGCAAACATGATATAAAGTAAACAAGTAAAAACAGGTGGGAGTCAAGGGCAAGGAGACGTGCCACAGTGCAGTTCATTCATTCACAGTTCACATCTTGCTATGATATAGCAATGCAAACAAGCCCAGTAAAGCCTTGTTTTCAGTTTCAAGTCTTCTATTATAGCCATCTAAAGATATTAACTCTTCCGAAGATGAAGAAGATTATTTTGGCTGCTCCTGTATTCACAAAAGATGATTTGCAGACTATTCTTTGTGGCAGTTGCCCTTCGTGACACAATTTTATTGGAGATTATGTATCGGAATTTCAGGAGAGGGACCACGCCTCCAAACACGCTCCTTCCGGTTGTCATCAATATAGGTTCCCCCAGTTCTGCAAGCTGTTCATTCTCATTTACGTTCCCCACCGTCCCTGCCTCCTTGTTCTCAATTCTTTAACTTCTTCCTTTCTATTTATTACATGGGGATCTGCCAGGCCCAGGAGCCATCGCCAGTCCCCTTCGAGGCCTTCCCCAAACCGCAGCTCAATTCATGTCAGAGCGTTCACTTTTACCTACTAAAACACTGTCAAACCTAAAATGAAGACGTGGGCCCAGCTAGTGAATAGGAGTTTGGGTCTCCTCCTGAGTTTTAACAGGCACTTGTTAGGTAAATGTGTAAAGCACTACACTATGGGACCAACAGACTAACCTTTCTTATGAAAAGATGTGCAATTGCCCCAGTCTAACTGAGGCTTTGGAGATATTTGGCTAACAACAAACTACCATCCTCTGAACTGGCACAATAACTAAAAGTAGCCAGTCCCAGTTGTGTTTTAAGAATAAGAAATCTTCAAGTCAGACAAGTCTTGTTGTGACTATGTGTTAAAATGGTCCCACAGATTTCTTTCTACAGTTTGTTACTCAAATGAAAGCTGAGATGTGGTATCCATTCCTGTAAAGAAAAATATCCAAAATGCAAAAGTTAAACATGAGAGAGGCGAAATGTTTGAACTGTTATTTAATTGAAATACATGTCAGTACCATTAGGTTTTCAGTTTATTATCAACAGTACACAAACTCCATATTTAGTTTTGTACAAAGAGGTATCGGCAATATAAAAACACAGTACACATTAGTTAGACATACACGTACACGTCTTCTGAATACATTTCACCCATACTTCAAGTTTCAGGGATCTCTCTGTCTGTGTTCGGATCAACTCTCTCCTCCTCTGTCGTGCACACAGACCAGAGCTGGTATCAGTTGACCTGATGAATAACCATAGGCTGGCATCAGGAGCGTCACGCTAAATGAAAATGTTCTATCACTAATAAATATGCTTCCATATCCTGCAGGCACGCCGGTGTGGCGTCAAACGGCAGGAGACGGAATTGAAATATAAGCTATATTTATATTTATATATATTTAATTTTTTTTTTTTTACTTCCTGTTTGGCCATGCCAGACGCTAAAACTGAAACACATTTAAATAATATTTCATAAACAGTATCTGTTTTAAATATTCTACTCATGCAATATCTTCAGTTGAGAAATAATTTAATAGAGCTCTTCCTTGCAGCGATAACAGGAGCATGCTGCTAACTGGTGATAGAGGTTTGTGAGACCGCTTTACTGTTGACTCCATTGTGTCTCCGACTCCGCATGTTGTTTAGCGCAAATTTTCTAAAGGAACTGAAATGATGGACCCATAAATATTCAGTAACAACTGGTACAACAGGGTCTGCAGGGTTAAATATAAAGAAAATAAGAAGAAATATGATAATAAGGGAGAGGCATGCTCTGCTTTATTTTCCCCGAGGGGCTGATAAATGATAAATGTGCCAAAAACGGCGCTTCCTTGGTTCACTACTAGAGGCTGGGTCAAAAAGTGAGTGAGCTCAGGAGCAAATTTAGAGGGTACACAGCTCTGGCTGTGAGAACAGAGGCTCCACTCACCTGCTGTTTATACCTGCTGTTACTGAGATGCTGCCACAAGGGTCTTTATAAGATACATGAGGATTATTTTGAAATATTACTCATGCAAAGCTACTCTGGTAGAATCTAAAAATACAAATATTGACTGGAAATGAGCAGAAAGGAACTATTTAATATTTGATAATGCATTGTGTCAGAAATCCTCTCAAAACAAGAAGAAACTAAAAACTTTTTGTAGCAGTGAAGCAGAAAAAAGAGATGTTTGTTTACTCGTCCTCATTAATTTCAAAGTGCCTCCCAAAGTGCACATTTCTTTTGTCTAATTTTGTGTGAGAACACTGCAGCTGATGTTGTAACATCAACAGGAACTGACAGGAATTCATTTGAGATCATTTAAACTGACCCATCTAAATCCAAGTTATCTGAGGAAGTTCCTGTTTTTAAAAAAAGGCAGACTGACATTTAGCTTTCCCTCATTATTCACAGTAACTGCTGTACAGCTGAATGTATTTCCTCATGCCGGAGTTGAGTCGGGGTGGAGAGAGGCTGCGGCGTCCTCGACTAGGAGGCTGGAGGTCGAACGGCGCGGCAGGAGTGGCAGCAGGCCTTGCTGTAGTACCAGTGGCTGCACAGGTTGACCTTAAGAGCTAGCAGGCAGTTGGTGGAGGGCCGATCCTGACAGCTCTCATCTGGGAAACAGTCAGACTCACAATTAGTCCTGGAGGCAACTTTCAAACAGCTGTGGAGATTATACTCCACTCTGAGCTGTCTATCTTTCTTCAATACTGCCTCTGCCAAAACTGGCAAACATGAGTAAAAAAAGCAGCTGGCAGTTCACTTATAATGCCTGCAAGAGTCATTAGGAACAGTGGTTAGGATGGAAAGTAGCAGATTCTCTTTGTTGTTACCTGGAGGCTCAGTGGGGCATGGCTGCAGAGTGCAGGTCTGTTTGGCCACCGGTTTGGTGAGGGGGTCACAACCTCGGACCAGCTCCCTGCCCTGATAACACTTCACGTCCCTCATCCTCACACCGATGCCACATGTCTTAGTGCACTGAAGGCACATGAAGCCAGAAACACAGTCATTAAACACGTCTTTTTTGCTGTTATCCTAATTTATCTTCATTTTGAGAGCTTATTTCACACTCGAAGACTTTCTGTGGATCTCACCTCAGACCAGGGGGTGGTGTACCATTTGAAGCATGGCCTCTCGAAGCAGGTGTTTTCTTCTTCAGGCTTCTCGTTCCCCACACATGCCTCCTCATCGAAGATCTGGAACTTTCCTCCGCTGATGCCGACGCATTGAATGATCCTCCGTTTCACACCACGACCACAGGTTGTGTTGCACTGCAGTCAAAGGTAAAATCTTTGTAGCATTGTTAACATTAAAAAGGGACTTTGTGCATTTAGAGTTTCTTCATAAAGCTCTGCAAATATTTCATAAAAAATAATATCCTTAGTTTATTTGTCTTGGGGGTTTTTTTGTTAATAAACAGTCTGAAAAATGCAAAAGTTGCAGTGCAAGTTGGGCCTTTTGTTTTATAGAGGAAATTTTTGCTCAGTAAATGTTCACCCTGTGAATATATTCAGAACCTAACAGATCTTCCCTGCATATTCATGAAAATGATAACACTATCTCCAAACATGCTCCTTTTAGTTTGAACTGTTACCACTGTGTGAAATATTAAATGCTGTTAGATTGCATTATTTTAAGAAACCCCATGCTTGTAACAATTCTTTGACTATTCAGTGACAGGAGAGGAAAGTCTTTCAGAGAACAACGATTAAAGAGTCTTTGGGTGAGCATTGACTGTTTAGGGTGTTGGATGAAAATGTCCCAAGTCCCAACATTTGCTGTCTTCTTTATGATTACCGTCTGTTGATATCCTGAATGTGGTCTGTAACTGAGTTGGTACATGTGACTGATACATGTTAAAGTAACATCCACCTGAAAGGCAGGAAACCAATAACTGTGTCTGGCTGCCTTCCCTTCTGCACTCACACATACACTTAATGTAAATATCAATCCATTCTCTTCCACTTATCTTTTTCAGGGTCGTGGGGGGGTTGGACCTTATTCCAGCTGCCTTAAGGCGAGAGGCACGGTACACCCCGGACAGGTCGCCAGTCTGCCGCAGGGCTAACACATAGAGACAGATAACCATTCGCACTCACATTCACACCTATGGGCGATTTAGAGTTCCCAACTAACCTATAGCCACTACTGCATGTCTTTGGACATCTTTAGTGTCTGATTAAGGTTGTCTGATTGAATCTGATTAAGGTGACAGACCTGGTCACCCTAATCCAAACTAAAACTAAAACCTAACCCTTACAGGCTGCTCTACAAGAGATAATGATGAGAAAGTTCCATATGCAGCTTTTCAAATGAGTTAGTATTGAAATATAAGACGGCCTGTAAACAAGGTTTCCAAGCAGGGAGACCAAAACCCTAAGCTACTGCAGAGGTGACAGGTTCATATCCATTCCTATATTTTTAAAGGAATAACGCCGGGGGCATCCGGAATTGAACCAGAGACCTCGAGATGTGCAGTCAAATGCTCTTCCACTGAGCTATACCCCCATGTCTCACATTTTCCGACAGAAAGCAAATGCAGCACGCATAAGGCAGGGATTATAATCTGTTGCAGACATATGCAGCCGTCACAGGTGAGGAGTCTCTCTGAGTACACTCAAGTCTGCTCAAAACCACCTGAAGGGCAGATGGATAGCTTGTGCACTGACGAATAGTGTCTCAGCGGACAAATATGAACTATCACAAAAAATGTGCAGGCAAGCCAACATCTGCACATATCCAAGTCACTCAGACCCCAGCAGACCCTAGCATGCTCACTGAACTGTATGCTCTAATACATGTTAAAACCAGATCCTTAGATCAAGGCTGTTACTGGTAGGTTTAGACTGTAGTAACATTTCTTTAGCAAAAGTTTAAAACTAGAGCGAATTAGAATAAAGCCTTAATTAAATGCATTTACGTTTATAAAGGAACTATATCTAAGTGTTTTCATGGGATTAGTCAGTATCCATCCAGAGGAAACAGCTGCACGAAGCTCTTTACTCATAAACTAGTTAGAATCCTCTTGTAAAGCATAAATTTCTTTCCCCTTCTATTACTCTAGGCACTGGGATTTGAACCAGAGACCTCTTAAAGTGCAATCAAATGGGCTCCCACTGAGTTATAACTCCATGTCCCCCCAAACACGTGTGTCATGCTTTTCTGTGATTACAAAAATCACTTAAAATGTGTGTCAGGTCTGCTCGCAGTAACATCTTAATTCAGACAGTGTGTATCCGGGCCTCACCCTCTCCCAGTCTTGACTCAGCCAGTGCGGAGCGCAGTCTCTTTCTCCACAGGGGTGAATGGCTAAGGGCTTGTTCTCTGCTGAGCACTGGTTCTCGGGAACCACGCGACCCTCCGGAGCCTTACAGTACACATGACGCACCATCTTCCCCTGGCCGCACGACCCCGAGCACTGCAACAAACAAAGGTCGCGCCCGATGAGTCATTATCAAGCGAGAGCAATCGAGTTCTCATCGCAGTTATCTGCAGCCAAGCTTTGTCGCACACAGTGTGAAGTCATTTCAGGTCACCTCACATCATGGAAAATAAAAAATCAGCATGTGAGGCCATGTTTAGGCAGATGTTAAATAACAACACATGTCACCAGAGTTTAATATTTACTGCAGTTAAAGTAGTTCATCAACAACACGACAGCAAAACCTCACTATGCTGCGCACACTGAGTTTATTATTAAAACTATATTTGTTGGTCGTGCTGCGATTAAACTTTTAGACCAGGAGTGTGTAGCTCAATAAGCTAGTTTTGTAGCAGCATGGCTTTATCCACGTCATTTACATTTATGAGACAGGCGTAATTTCAAACCAGTTTCCTTCCAGTACATCTGTACAGAATAAACTTGTAAATCTGAAGACATCAGAAATGAAAAGTTACATCTGGTTACATCTGTTCTCAGTTGATGAAAAATTTATGAAAAAAAGATAAACTTTTTTGGCCTTGTGTTGTGAATTGTAATTTTTGTGTGTCAAAGTGACAGCTCTTTAGTCTTCTGTGTTTTTCCAAGTCGGAGGCTGCGGTTGTAAATCAGTCCTGCGATTTTCCAGACTTTCACTTTGAATGGAACATCGGCAACTACACCTCGTGTCCGTAACACAATAAAAGCAATAAATTCACACCGTGGCACTTAAAAGACAGCTGGGACAGACGAGCTGTTTTTCCAACAACCCTGAAAATGATGGAGGAATGTTAGACGCAGGAAAAATAATTTAAAATAAAAGAAATAGAACGTTTAACTCAGACACGGATTGTAACATTAAACCATAAATTAAGTGTCTTTCCTTTTTTTCACTGTCTGAGATTCCAGCCCTGCAGGGACGAGAGATAAAATATGCAGATATGGTAATATTTTAACTTCTCATCACTCATGTTCACTGACATGCAGGTTTGTGTAAAGTAAAAACACTCACGGGTCCCCACTCGGACACAGTCCAGTGGCGTTCGCAGGGAGGGCCGGTGCAGTTTTTGACGTTCGGCGGTTTGGTCAACGGGTCACATGGTCTGGTCTCGTCAGAGCAGCGCACATCGCGGGTTACCTGAGCTTTGCGGCCACATTTAGCAGGACACTGCAATAAGGAAAGAGTCATTATCAAGAAGAAGATGAAGCACGTTGATTGGTAGAAATGCATAAATTACATTATATTCTTTATTGTTTATCTTTGCTTTGAATGAATATCTTGAAAAGACAGAAAAAAATGATTTCAGAATCAGTATGAACTTTTTACTATACTTAAAATGTATGGGCGGCCTAGGCATCACTTTTAAAGCTTTTTCCTCAAAAATGCACAAAACCACCCCCAAAAACATGTTTATTACGTTTTCCTAACAGCACAGTTTATTGTTCGTTTAACTAGAATGTAAAAGAATGAATGAATGACTGTGAAATAACCCAAAAAGTACAAAACTATTAGAAAAACACTGCAGACCTTCATCAAAGATACATGGGGAACAACTGATCTGTAATTAAATGGTCATGTCTGCATTGATCCACAAAGAAAAAAAACATCAGCATGCGTACCCGACATTTCTGTCATTCTCTCTCTGTGTCATACAACCTCTAACAATCTAACAGAGTCACATTTAGGGTTTTTGGTGTCTGCTAAGTGTTTCTGGAGAATCCATCAGTGACCACAATTTGACCACAAGACTGTAGCACACAGCTGCAGCACTCAAAGCTTGACAAGAGAAAGACAGAGACATCTGCACTGCAAGAAAAAACAAATCCTGCAGAGTGCCGGGGAATGTTTGCACAGAAATCAAATGCAAAAATCCAAACAAACAAAAAAATATGCAAAGTAAAGATACTCTGTATGTTTTAAAGGGACAGTTCACCTCAAAAGTACATGTCTTTCTTCAGCTTTGAAGTGCTATTTATTCAGCTACATCTACTCAACACACAGAAAAGTAAATCAGATTGTTTTAGTATATTAGTACAAGTTCACATTCCTGGTTTATCATACCTCCGTCCACTCGGCCACCTCCCACTGTGGGCCGCACGCGGGGCTCTTGCAGGCTCTTCTCTCCACGGGTCTCTCCAGGTCAGCCATGGTGCAGAGATCACTGTAGACCGAGCTGTCCAAACCCGGCGAGAGCATCTTCCAGCAGCGCACCTGACGAAACTGGAAACCTTCCCCGCAGGTCCTGGAGCACTCGCTCCAACTGCTCGCCTCCCACCTGAAAGACCGCATTTGTCCATAATTATCAGAGGAAAAGAAGCAGTCACAGTAATGATCTGTTTATTAAAAGGTTTATGCTCCTCCGGGGGATCGCACCTGGGCTGACATTCTCGGCCAATGCAGAAGTCATGGACCGGCTCTGGTCTGGTCAGAGCATCGCAGTACATATCGTGTACTTCCACGCCATCGTAACGAACACATGTGACAAAGGACCTGGAGACTCCTGGATTGTAGGCAGAGTGAACTGATTTATGCAACACATTTTATATACAAGGAAAAAAAAGCACAGTGCACACAGAGTATCAAAATTTTAAGTTCTTTTTAAGTGCATTTGATTTCTGTATATTAGTGCAATTCCTGTTTTGTCTTGAAGCTGTACCTATATTGAAAAGAAAGTCCAGTGGAAATCAAAGTGACCACTAGTTCAGATGAAGTCAAGCTCAGCAGGAATCTCAGTAGATCAGCTTATCCTAAACTGATGGCTTAGGTGTTAGCTGTCTGCTAAAAATCTCTATACTGCATGCTATCTGAGATGCTTTTGCCTGTTCACTGTTTTTACAGGTAAAGTTGCTGTGCTGCTTTCCAGAATTGGAAACAATTATTCATTCATAACATCTATTCATTAAAAAAATAGAGAAAAAACATGAAACATAAAAGTAAGAGCGGGAGAGGAGGTGGGTTGCAATGCAAACCATCTTGCACATGTGCAGCTCCTGTGGACTGGCTAAAACTGGTATATGTTCAAGCTGGATGCATAGACAGCACAGCTATCAGCTCACGTGGGCTGACACTGAGATCACCAAATTTGCAGGAATTGGAGTGGAGCTTGAATTTGTGCCCTGGCACAAATTATATTAATAATAACTTGTTAAATCTATCTTCATTTTAGACATCAGACAGACATTAGAAATCAGAAGTTTAAACTTTTTTTATCAGAGGTGTTCACCCTGATTTGCATACAGAAGTCTAGACCTCCAATTTAAGCAGCTGACGGCAGGCACCTCAATTGCTGGAAACACAATACAATACCAGAATGCATTGCATGTCTTACATAGACAATGGGAAAATTACAAATTATATGGAGAGGAACAATCAGTTCGCTGCACTGCAAATGCACAGAAAGTTGCTGCACCACACAAGCTCTGTCAGGTTTCAAGAGTCAAAGGTGTTACAGAGACCTGTCAGGTCTGGGATCTTAACAGATATCACACTTTCATTGAACATGGATGTTTTCATGGATGTTTTATGTGTGCTTTGAGTGTTTGCATACCTATGGAGCAGGTCATGCTGCACGGCTCCTGTGATGAAAGTTTCCAGCGGTACATGTCAGCAGGACTCAGCTTCAGGTTCTTCTGGTAGAGCCGCTGATTCCCCCTGTCACGCACAAAGGACGCAGGTCAGTTGTGTATGTTTGAGTATAGTGCAGCATGATATGCAGATGCAGTTCCTATGAATCCTCAACCTGCGGATATCAGGTTTTCAGGGCAACATTTTAAGAGCACGTCTTCAAACCGGGCAATTTGAATGAAATATTCTTTTCAGGACTTTTAAGAATACCCAGGAGTAAACACACAGACACCCACGCAGAGGGAGGCTGTTTCCCAGGCCTCAGACAAGCACAGCATGACAGCTGATTCACAGCCCGCATCCCGGCAGACGCACTTTGTTTTTTCACCACGTCACATAAAAGTCATGCACACATTCCTGTCATAACACGGTCGTTCCCTCGTTCCCAGACATTTATCTGAAAATCGGAGACACGTTGAGTTATACCTCACCGGCATCCCTCCATGCAAGCCGGACCAAATCCTGTCCATTATTTTCTCACCAGAAGTGATGGCAGCCTGACAGCAGAACACGTTCCCCTCTGCATCATATTTCTCACTTTTCTTGCAAATACCTTGAATTATTTGTTTCTAAGCACGGCTGCATTTCCCACCTCCTCCACCTTCCTCCCCTCTGTGCTCCTCTGCTCCGCTCGTTTCCTCTCCTGTCTCTGTCTCCCTGAGGAAAGGGCGTGTCACTGTATGTTTTATAGCTGCTGGCTGCAGAGCGGGTGAAGCCAACATGAATTATAAATATGACGAATGCAAAACCTGCCAAGTCTACCTGTCGGCCTGTCCTGCAGCATATATCTGCCTGACTGCCGTACTGACCGTATATCTACTTGTCTGTCTGCATTGCTTCCTTGTACAGTACTGGTCCACCTGCTTTTCTGCCAATTGGTCTACCTGTCTGACTGATTTACTGCCTGCACTGTTTATCTATGTGTCTACCTGCTTTGCTGCTTGTCAGTTAACCTGGCTGTTTTTTCTTGCAACCAGTACGGTGTATATTGTGTATATTGTCTCATCTAACTGCCTAGCTACATGCACATGTGCCTGATTACCTGTCTAAGTGGCCGTCTGTCTTTCTACCTGTGTTACACTGACTACCTGTTATTTTGGCAAAGCTGTCTGTTCCACTAGCACTCTCACTTTGAACCTTTTCTTGCCGTCAGTCTTGTCTCAATGTGACACTCTGTGTCTCTGCCAGGACATCTCTTTAAAAGCGCCCATTTCTCTCAGCCTGCCTCTCTTTAGCCTGCAGCCAGAATCAAGTCCAGAGGTTTGACAGTGTGTGTAAAGTCTGAACAGTCTGAACACTTTCAGTCCAGACTTCATCCGATTTGACATGAAATGTCTTTATGTGAGCCCAAACCTGAACCTGTGAACAACGGGCTTCTGCTCTGCATCATCTTAAAACTCATATGTGATGCTGATGTCCTTCATGCTCTTTTTACATTACCTGGTTCTGTTGGAGCGGTTGGAAGTCCTCCCACTGCTCGGCACCGTCCTGTTCTGGCTGTCTCCGCTGTCGTTGCGTTTCTGGCCCAGAGTAAACTCGAGTGTATCGTTTAGATCATCTCGCTCCAGGCTGCTCAGACCCACTTCTGCTGGTCCCACCTCAGAAGAGAACAAACTGTCTCCCTCGGTCAGCAGCTGGTTAGTCGAAATGTTGATAAGTAACTCATCTGCACCAATTCGGCCGTCCATCAGGACCCTCCAGATGAGGTTTGGGGAATCGGGTGGTGTATCCAGGCCCCCACCATCAGTAACAGGTTTGGCAGTGCTGTCTATTTGGCTGCTGTTACCTTCACACAAAGTCAACAAATTCAGCTCTGCTTATGATGGCAGTCATTACAAGTTATCTGAATAAAGGATTTCATAAAAGTATATTTAAAAAAAAATCAGGAAACACTAAAATTACCAATAAAATCTGTGATTTTCTGGAATCTGGAGAAATCTCTGCATGGAAAGGACAAGGCTGAAAACATGTAAGGGTGTCAAACACAAGTCCCGGGGCCCAAAATTGGGACCAGAAAACCTCTAATCCAGCCCATTGGATGGCTTTGGAAAATGTGAGAGAGGACATGCTCTTTGGACTTTAAACTGTATTTTTCTATTTATTTTTGTAGGTATTTTTATTTTTTTACTTTTATAGCTTTTCCTAATAATAAAGACCTCAACCATGGCCACCATGTATGTCTGTGCTTTACCCTGTTACTAGTTACAGAGAGCTGTGCTGGCAGATTTCTTTTATTTACTAAAGCAGAATCTTTTAACATGTAGAGAAAGTGAGACATACTATTTAAAATTTCACTTCTTTGTCTTACATTGAGATATCTCACTGAGTAAACGTGGTTACATTTCTGTATACTGACAGGAAGGTGAGTTTCAGCCCACATAAGATCAAAGTGTGCTGCTGTAACAAATGGCCGTTTGAGTAGCTGTAGCTCAGGCAGTAGAGCTGTTCATCTGCTAATCGGAAGGTTGGAGTTTTGATCCCTGGCTGCTCCAGTCTACATGCCAAATATTCATGGGTAAGATGCTAACCCAAAGTTGCTCTCTGGCACACCCACCGGAGTACGACTGTGTGTGAATGAATGTGTGTAAAGTTTAGATAATCGAGATTTTATTTTTGAGTTATGTTTCATGTATTTTCATCATATGTAATTACATTATTGAAATTTTTTGCACTGACTGAAAGGCCTTGCACTTACTCTAAATGTTCTTAGCTTCCAAATGCTCATTAAGTTACTTTTGTAATGACATGCTATAGCAGTCAAAGCCCAAAGAAGTTTCGCAAAGTCTGAAATACAACTGTATTAAAATGACAGTACCAACACTTGCTTCTCCTGAATAAGAGGTACAGAGACAACCTAATGAGGATTTTTGGAGGATTTCTGTACTGGCTCACATGTACAAGCAGTGTATTTAAAATCCTGAATGACTTTGTAAAAACTCAGTGAGTAAAAACAGAGAGTGAAAACACGAACGAGCTATTTTCAGTCAGAGCGCAGCATCTTGTCCGTAGTATGATGTCGACTGGAGTAAAAAGTGTACGGCGAGCCTTTCACCACCGCCGCCTCTCCCTGGAGCAGTGGTGTAATGGCCTCAGCAGTCAGCTGAATGAGCTGAGAGCCCTCAGGAAGTGCCATTACTGCTCATGTTTGTGATGCTGCCTTTCTTAAAAGAAGAAAACGCCACAAAACTCTGAATTTTTCATCTGCTGCTGATTCTTTTTATCTAGCCGTATCATGAATAATACAGAGTTGCAAAGGGCCATCTTACACACATCCAGAATAAGGCAGTAAGATGGAGGGTGGTGTTAAAAATCTGACCTATGTGCTACCTTGCTTGGGAGCCATCATCTGCCTTACAGTCATCTTATATCAGAACTTATTTTTTATATTGCTTTATATGCCCTGAGATACACTTCCAGGAGGTATAAAGGTAAAGGAATTTTTTTCTACTAAAAACGTGCATGTAAATGCATTGTGTTCTGCTGTATTGTACGTATTAAAGTAATAGTTTATAGAGAACTTGTCACATAATCTCTACCTGTAAACTTTGGGGTAGCTACTCCATCTTCACAGTCGATGGCTGCTGTCTCCTCATACACCTCGTTGGTCTCTTTGCCCTTCTGCCCATCTGTACCTTCTGTCTCCACCTGGCCCCCAGGAGCCACCTGGTCACAGATGCTGCCATTGGGGGCCAGTAGACCACTCACTTCTACAGACACCTCTCCGGCTGAGGTGTCTGACCCGGTGTAGACAGGAGGAGGAGGAACGGGTGGCAGGGAGTCTCGGAGGACTGTGTATTCGTAGGTGATGTAAGGTGTGCGGCCATTTTGGTTCCACACCTGTCAGATGAGGAGAGTAAATCGAAGATGTTTATGGAGTCAAAAAACAAAAACTATAATTAGACCAACTCAAGGTGGTCTCAAAGATAGACTCAAACATTCAGCCAGAAAATGTTCGGTTCAATTCAGTTTTTTTATATAACTGTTGCCTCGAGGATGAATGTGTTGTCAGTCTCCCCTGCTACGGTGAAAAAAAAAACATGCCGTCAGTCTGAATCAGCGGGACCTTTAGCCCGTAGCTAGCTAATAAAAAGAGGCCATGACAACAAATATCCCTACATTTCTATCATAAAAAGGTTTTTGTGAAATATTGTGTAACGATGTTTAATGAGGAATTAATTTGTGATATATACAGTCAGTCTATACAGTCATGTGAACAAGAAAGTTTTCATATATTCTCAGTTTTCAGTTTGATCCGACTGTTTGTGCAGCTTTTCGGCTGTCCAGCATCTCTCTGCATAGCCATCTCCTCGGTCCCAGCGACCTCCCAATAAAAGAAGAGCCTAATTAGCCGATCAACCCAAGCTGCTCTGCCAGCCTCCGGACACCCCCTGAACCCACTGCACCACGACTCCTGTGCAGCAGAACTGCAGACCACACCTCCACCACAACAACATTGATTCATTATGTTTTGTGTGTGATTGTCTATGCTCAGCTCTCTTAAGGTCCCGTCAAAGACACGAGGTCTGTACTGGGCCATTGCGAAACATTGATTCTTTTCTTTTTCAGCCATTCTGTTGTAGACTTGGCGTTGTACATGAGATCATTGTTATGCTGCATGACCTAGTTTTGGCTTTAGCTGTCGGACAGATGGCCTCATTTCTGACTGTCATGGGCAAGTTCATGGGCAACTCAATGCAAGATGCCCAGGTCCTGAGGCCACAAATCCCAAATTATGACCCCCTCCACCACCATGCTTACGGTTGGTATGAGGTGTTTGTTCTGGTATGCTGTATATGCTTTTCTTCAAATCTGGCTCTTTGCAGTATGGCCAAACTTCTCCACTTTAGCCTCCAAATTGTTCCAGAAGTATTGTGGTTCATTCATAAGAGACTTGACGAACCTAAGCCGTGTTGCAATTTTTCCTTTAGAGAGGTTTGGGCTCACATATGCTCTTGCATATTCGAAAATTTTCATCTTAAAATTGCTAACTGGTCACCGATTGAACCAACACAATAAATGCTCACAATGAAAATTCATAGTTCTTTTGTGCGCAGGTTTGAAATTCATAGGTGTTGTCTGTGCACATCTACACTTTCCAAGGTGAAAGCATCGATTTCATTTTGGTTTTTTACGGATGAAGCCATAGTACTTTAACTTTGCACCATGGCAGCAGCGTGGTTTCCACAAGCTATAAACAAAAAGACTTAAATCATGGAATTCAAGAGTAAGGGAGGATAGGATAATGTGTACCAGAATATTGATGGGTTGGTCAATGGGGCCTTTGGCAACAATGTACTCGATACCAGTCTCATACACGTCCATAGGTCGGCGGTATTTGAAGACGGTGCCTGCTGCATGGAAATTCTGTGGACTGTCCACCTTGTAGTCACCGTTAAAGAAGAAGTTTCCTGCCTGATCAGTCACAGCTTTAGGGGGGAAAAAGCAGAATTAAGAGAACTTTAAAATAGTTCTTTGCTCTTTTTTTTTTTTTTACACACTGCAATAATATTTGTATGTGTGTGTTTGGGGGGGTATGTACCGAGAACATCAGCCAATTTCTTCCTCTCGATGATCTGTATGTCCCAGGAGCCTTCAGGGATTTGAGTTATAAAAGAGTAACCTACATGACAGCAGAGAGAAAGTCATCAGCAACATGGCATGCTCTTTGTTTATTTATTGATTTGATCAACAGTAATGATAGATCGGTCAGTTTTTAATTCAGTGTCTGGTCCTGTCCTAGTTATTTAGGCCATGCTACACTGTAATAGTAGTTACAGTGTAGTTTGTGAACATGCATTGGGTAACTGAACTGCGAGGTTTACCCAGAGTCGAGGGTCCTCGACGGAAGTTTCCCGTGACTCGGCTGCAGCTGCTGCCGTCACCCTGACAGACACCACACTTATCCAAAGTGTTGGAGGAGAACAGTACCCCATCACATCCAATTGGCTGAGCAGCAAGGCAAGATGCGGGAGTACAGAAGACAAAGAATCATACTAAAGATCAGATAATAATTAACTGGCTTAATACCACAATCGTTTTGGGAAGGTTATTCAAAAGAATTTACTCTGCACAAGAGTAACATGTGTACAAATGATACCACTGAAAGATTTAGCTTCTTCATTGCTTCCTTACTTCTTCATGTTTTGTTTTATCTACACATTGTAACTCTTGGGGATTTTCCAATTATTGTCTTAAGGAGAAAAAAACATAGTTCTTCATGCTGCATTGAAGGTGTCTGTATCTTTATTGTACTGCGTCTAAACAGTGTTTCAAAGCAATGCAAAACCTGTACTTCCTGAAGTGTCCACTTGAGCCTGGCTCCAAATCCCCACAGATTCACATCTTAACATACCTAACTTTGGCTATGTGATTAGCACATTTACAGTCTGAAACAAAATACAGTTTCGGTCTCTATAGCTAATTTCCGCCCTGTTCTCTTCCGCTTATCCAGTGCAGGGTCACGAGGGCGGTAGGAACTATCCACGCTGCCATAGAACGAGAGGCAGGGTACACCCTGTCAATTTAACCTAACCCCACCTACATGCTTTTGGACTGTGGGAGGAGGCCAGAGTACGCAGAGAGAACCGACACAAACATGGGGAAATATGTAACCTCCACACAGAAAGGCCATGAACCCAGTACTCTCTTGGTGTAATGTTCATTATAGAGTGCAGAAACCAACAACTGACGTGATGCTACATCCCTTATATACAGTCAGTCGACAGACATGTTTTGCAGTGTGGCTCGGCAATAAATACAAATAATGTTGTGTTAAATTTGATTGGGAGGCATTAGCATTTAGTGATGCCAAATTAATAAGAAGCTGGACTCACCTCACACTTACCGTCCACGCAGACGCCGCGGTAGCTGCTGTACTTGCAGGACGTGCCGTCTCGTGCCGTCACCATCAGCTGCCTCTGGCCGTCGGTCGTGGTGCAGTGGAGGTCACAGGGATTGCTGGAGATATGAACGTAGTCATCTGGAGACAAATGGTAGATGTTTTTCTCTGTTTTATAACCACTTAAATTCGCAAGGTCAGACTGCATACTGCATATTCCTAATAACTTCTGGCAATGTTATACAATTATTCTTTAGCCACAACTGTTCATTTCTTTACTACTGTACTGGTACAAATATATGCTGGTATATACCAGTATGATGTATATAAATAATATACAACTATTTCAATTATAGTTTCATTATGAGGACTCAAAGCAACATCAACTCTCACTGGTTTTGTAATCTGATGAATCTAAGTAATACTTTTACTCCTTTTTTCTCAGGTTTGGTTTCCATTAATCAATAATAATAAAAAACAAATTGGATTCTTTAACTAATCCTCAACAATTAGTCATGAATTTATCTGCCATCATACTGTTCTTATACCATTATATCCTGGTTTCAAGTTGTCATGTTTCCTGTTTTATTTTGAAACATCTCAAACTGTTTTCCTTCTTGTTAATTTTGCTTCTACTTCCCAAGACTGCCTCAGTCCTGCTGTAGTAAGTCTGAGACTGTCTATCGTGTTACCCTCTGTTCCAATAAATTAGGCCGTGCCTGTTAGATCCTACAAGGCCATTATAAAAGTAGCTTTTTTGAAGGAAATGCTAAAGCATCTCAAATGTGCATTATTTTTAAACACCACCAGAGGGCGATAGCTCAAGTTGCAAAAACACTACTGGTCCTATAGGAGTCTTTAGGAAAACGGCCCTTTGCTGGTGTTTCTTTAAACACTTTCCTGCTAAGTTTATGGGCTCAGTCACTCATTTCAGGTCATATGAATAAAACATCAAGTCCATTTTATAAATCTTGGTCATTCTAAGTTTCAATATGCTCCACCCATAAATCACATCCAGGTTCAAAACACCAGAATGACAACTGCGGTAATGTCACGTCTTTTTCAGTGTCTGCTGGTCCCACCTCAGCTACAGTAACTGATGTGAGTTGGACTGCTCTTTCAGGAGCATTTTCATGGCTGGTGTGATGAATTTTCAGATGTGCTGCAGTTTCAGTGAAGAAATTCTGTGATTTTGTTTATTTAAATGCTTCGTAGCACTAATTGGCCAGTGTCTGTGTAACGCTCCCATACAGTCTATGAATGCACTAACTAAGATAGCATTGACTAATGCCTTAGCACTTGACCTGGTCATCCGCTATCAGCACATTAAAAGCAAAGAGGCCAAGTCCATCTTTTATATGCAGTTAAAACCACTTTATCAGAAGATATACAAAGTTTGTTATTTTGGGTTCTGGTTGTGTTGAAGACTAGCAGGTCATAGAGAAGAATTCCCTCATCACTGCACTATTTAAAGAGAGGCTGTCAAGGTTTTTTATTGGTGTTATTACCGGGATATAGAGGTTTCCACTGATAGTTCCTCCCATTATAAAGTTGTGAGTTAAAGGACCAACACTGCTCCTCTCTGAAGCTCCTCCCAGTGGGAGGACATTCCTGCAGAGCAGAGACACAACACAGACCATTTAAACAGGTTTGTTTCACACTTGTTAATATGTGGTTTTACGGTATGCTACACAAATAAATTCTTGTTAAGCCTTTATTTGTGCAGAGGTGGTTTCTGAGAGTACACTGTTGGGAACTCCACCCAGCTCCATGACAGCCATCCTGTTCAGTCAGCCAGTCAAATCCACCGTGTTTGTTTTAATAAAGGTGTGACACAAAAATGAACTGGAAGTGTGTGACTCACTTTGGTGTTGCAGAGATGATATTTCTTAGCAGTTCCCGTACAGGTCATGTTGTCCTTCCCAGCAGCAGCTTTCTTTCTTTGGACCGAAAACAAACATTCAATGAAAAAGACAAGGCAATAAAAATCATACTGAGTAGAAAACACAGTAGAAATATATCAGCATTGTTCATGTCTGTTAGCTAAGCATAAAAAACAGTTTACCCACAACTTATCACTCTACTGAGTGATATACCTACTATATAGTCTCTACAACTGAGAGACTATATAGTAGGTAGCATTGAAACTGTTGACTGTCAGGTCCTACTCAGTATGAGTATTTAACATACACTTCATTGGGTACACCTTGCTGAAAAAGAGATTTTGCCCCATATTGACATGATGGCATCAAAGAATAGCTTCATATTTGTTGGCAGTAAATCCAAGATGTGAATGTTTCATTCCGCCACATCTCAAATGTGCTCTATTGGAGTGAGATCTGGTGACTCTGGAAGTCATTTGAGTACAGTAAGCACATTCTCCTGTTCAGGAAAGCAGTTTGAGATGATTTGAGCTTTGTGACATGGCAAGTTATTCTGCTGGAAGCAGGGATCAGAAGATGGGCACACTGTGGTCACAAAAGGATGGACAGAGTCAGCAACGATATTCAGACTATAAGAGTTTAAATGATTCTTAGTTGATATTAAGGGGAACAAAATATCCCCCACATAACTGAACCACCACTAGAAATCTGACTTACTACTAACAACAAGGCAGGATGGTTGATGGTTCTGTGTTGGTTATGCCAAATTCTCACCCAAGCGCTCGAAAAAGTGAACGTTTCTCTAGTTTCCTGTTGTTAGCTGACAGGAGTGGCACCTGGTGTGGTCTTCTGCTGCTGTGGCTCATCTGCTTCAAGGTACAACAAGTGTGCATTCAGAGATGCTCTTCTTCACAGCTTTGTTGTGTTGAGTTATTGTTGCCTTTCTATCACTTCAAAGCAGTCTGGCCATTCGCCTCTCACCTCTGGCATGAAGGAGGCATTTTCAGCCAGAAGTTATAGTTTCTGTTTCCTCTTCTCAAATTTCCTACATTTTACTGTGAGCTCATTGAATTAGATTACATGCACAACTGGCACACATTACTATTAATGTTTCTGCATGAATATGTACTTTAATGATTTCCTGTTACTGCCATTAAAACACGAGAGTCTAAAAATAAGTTGATCTGCATCTTTGCTTCATGTGCATCTTTGCTGATTTGATGAAAGCCCAATTAGGATTGGAGTTTCATCAAGTCAGCAAAGATGCACAGAAAAGAAGATCAGACACCAGCTAGGGAGGAATAGAAAAACAAACGCAACAACATTGTCATCCCCTATGTAGCCGGTGTATCAGAAAAACTCAGGCGAGTCTTCTCCAAGCACGACATCCCAGTGCATTTTAGACCCAGCAACACACTCACACAAAAACTGGTTCATCCCAAAGACAAAACTCCTAAACACAAACTTAATAATGTAGTGTATGCTGTACAGTGTAGCGAGGAATACTCAGACCTCTACATTGGAGAGACCGAACAGCCACTTCATAAACGCATGGAACAACATAAAAGAGCCACCTCCACGGGACAAGACTCAGCGGTCCATCTGCATCTTAAGGATAAAGGTCACTCTTTCGAGGATGTCGATGTTCACATTTTGGACAGAGAAGACAGATGGTTTGAAAGAGGAGTGAAAGAAGCCATTTATGTCCACTGTGAGCGACCATCTTTGAACAGAGGCGGTGGCTTACGACACCAACTGTCTGCCATCTATAATCCAGTTTTGAGATCCCTTCCCAGACGCCTTAACGCCCACTCACACCCTGGGCCATCTGACCTCAGGAAATCACATGATACGGGTGGGGCTAGGTTTCACAATGAGCTCACCCGAAACCTTGGCTGATTGTGACCCACACCCGTTTTCACACCTTGGCTCACGTGATTAGGTAGAGGATCATTAGGGGTCCATTGTTCCTCTTGAGGGGGCACTCCCACAGGGCTTAAATCTGGGACTGTCCACCATTTGACCCTAGAACTGAACAAGCTTCTCAGATGAGAGGTGAAACGTCTTCAAGCAACTTAAAGAAGTCCAGACGCTTTTCTTTCCAAGCTCCTTAGACCAGTCAGCTTTACAGTCACAAAGAGCACCTTATAGGACAGTCTGCCTACAAAGAAAAATCAACTGGAGCTCACAGTAGAAAAATTTGGAAGTTTATTGGAGGCAAGTAATTTTCCCCTCTGCAGTGATCTTAGGCCAAATCCCACTTTAACCGCTGACTGTATGTAAAATACAAGACACGAACAGTATTGAACAGGGTTGGAGATGTGTCCACTTCTGGGATATTTTAGCTTGTCGTCTGGTGCAGACTGACTGACCTCTGTTTGAGGCAGTGACGCTCCTGTGACATCACTCCTCCTCCACAGGTACGAGTGCATGCTGTCCACTTGGCCCATTCCCCCCACCAGTATGTGGTCACCTCGAGCTGCTCCTCCAGACTGTTGGAGGCCACTCCATCCTCCTACACACACACACACACACACACACACACACACACACACACACACACACACACACAAACTTTACTACACATAAAAATAAACAAACACTGCTAAACCAGCCAATGTAGTAGTGGCTTAGTTTTGTGTTAATACTCTTAAAGATGCCATATGGTTTTTATTTTAAAAACTGTTTTATAAAGCAGCTGGCCGAGGTCTTCCTCAGTGCCATTTGGGTTCCTCTCCAGCGAACCAAAGATGGATTGTAGCCTTGATGAGCTTGGCCTAGCAGGAGAATAACCTCGTCTCCCATTTACTACTATATACTCATATCTTCTCTAACTGTAAACTTTCGAATTTGTAAATATTTGATCAAAGTTTCTTTGCAGCACTGGAAGTCACATTATCAGGTTTATTTAAAACATGCAAATTTCAATCCATGAAAGGGGGCATTTCATTTGTTGCATTTAGATCAGAATTGCAAATTCCCGATTGTACTCTAAAACTGACATGATCAAGTAAACTTCACTGTAGGCTAATGGGCTAATAATTTGCTAAACCTTATGATATTCTGGGCATCTGCCACTAGTGCTAGCACTCGCTGTGGAATATTGACACAAGCAAAAGTGGCAGAAAAAACAGAAGCAGCATTAGCAGCTGTCATAGCGTTGATGCTAGTGGTACAAAAACAGAGTTAGCACAACAGCGTGCGTCACAGTCGAGCAGAATCACGCTAAATGATCGTCAGAGTGTTTTGTGCTGAGGCTTCGGCTCGTGAAGACGTTCAGCGTTTCACACATTCCTGATGTGCACCAGCAGCATTAACTGAGGCCGGTGGCTGTGTCGCCTTTTATTCAGACAGATTTATCAGAGTGACCGCTGGAATGTGCACTGAGCTCCTTGAAAAGGTGTGAGATGGAGCAGCTGTGGGAGAGAGAGAGGGAGAGAGACACTGGAAATACCAGACACTCAGCGTAAGTGAGAGAGAATGGGAGATGGGCAAGAGTAGAGTAGAGGGAGCTGAGAAGAGTCATTGATCGGTGGGCTGACGGATCAGTTTTACGGCCGATCATCAAACTGCTTAAATTACTGAGTATTTGGTATTTTAGACTTTTATGTCTTTTAGTTTCAGCTCAGTTGGTTTAAATTGATTTATTTTGCCTTGTTGGTGCATTCTGTCACTCTTTACTTTTTGCTCTCAGAGAAGGAAGTGATATTTCTCAGTCTGCCCATCCTATTAAGATCAATTTAGTTTTAACATGGCATTTTACATTACGCTACCTCTGACACCAGGCTTGTTTAATGTGACTACTCATGACTGATAGCAATGGTTCATGCACAGTGGATCTGAGCCTACATTAACTTAACTGGTTATAAAAAATGTTTTCAGTGGCTTTCAGTTTAAACACAATGTCATGGTTTTACTTTTAGTTGTTTTATTTCTGGGGAGGAATATTGTTTATCAGAAATCAGATCATTCAAAATGTCAGAGTTCGTAATTAATTTTTAAAAGCCCAATATCATATTTTAAAGGCTAATTATATGTTCTTACTAATGTAGGGTTTTTTTAGGAGTTGCAAAAAGCTCATACTGGAATGAAAAGCGTAAGCTTTGTTCCATAATGAATTATTTCAAATATGAAGTAAACGCCATAGATGGACCTAGCCACTGTGGTCATTTTGAAGCCTCTTTCACGGTTGCTATGTTGTTTCTTGGAGCCCAAAGTTACCATATTTGGACAGAGGCTGGAGTTGTCAGTTCACCCCAGAAAGCTTGATTAACAAGCTGTATTAAAAATTAGGAGAAACTTACTGGACAGTCTTTACCATACAGCATGTCATGTTTAGTGACTCTTATTAGAGGAGGTTAGGCTACAGCTGCCTGTCCCAATCAAAGCCGTAATCTCAAGATTTAGATTTTTTTTTAATTCACCCCTGTATATTTTTTATTAAGCTAAAAGTCATCGAGATCAAAGCTGTTCTTTGTACCTGACTGTAAACATGCATTTCAGTGCTGCAAAGATTTTCATTTTAACATGGACATCTACAGCGACTGATTTGCATTTGAGCCACCCTCAAGTGGCCACTGGAGGTAATGCAGTTTTTGACACTTCTACATCGGCTTAATTTCTGCCCATGAGGTTTCTACTTTGTATAAACATAAATTCGCCAACTAAGGCTATGTCCACACGTACACGGGTATTTTTGAAAACGGAGATTTTCCGTTTTCGTTTTAAAAAATAATCCCGTCCACACGTAAAGGCAGAAATGAAGGAAAACGCTGCTAGGAACATGCCAAAGCAGCAGGTGGCGCTATATTCCTAACCGTGTAGAAATGTTGGCCAATCAGAAGTCTAGAAGCCTCGGTGGGAAATAGTAAACAAAGCTGGGGCGTAGAAGCAGAACCGAGTCGTATGTGTGGAGGGACAGTAACTGTGTGTGTATATGTAAGCATTTAAACACTGCAGAGAGGACAATTAACAGTAACAGTATTGTAGAAATTCATTTCACCGAAACAACAACATGGCGCACACTGTGACGTCAAAAAAGGCGCACACCGTTGACGCTGCGTTTTCTCCGTTTTTCTCGTCCACACGTAAATGCAAAAATGGAGTTTTAGAAAATATCCACCCTGGCCGGAGTTTTTAGAAATCTCCGTTTTCACTGACCGAAAACGCCGTTTACGTGTGGACGAAAGGTGCAAACGCATAGAAAAATCTGCGTTTTCAAAAATACCCGGGTACGTGTGGACATAGCCTAAAAGTTCTATTTTCTCATCTCCCTTAGAGATATCACATGACGATCCATCATTCATCCTCAAACTGATTTCGCTTCCTATGTGTCAGGCTTATTGTTCAGCACATGTTAAAGGTTCTAAAGCACCAGATCCAACACATAAAATAATTTTTACCTGTTTTAACAGGTTTTAGTTACCACATCAAGATATGAGCGTTCAGTACAGTGATGTTTATTCCCACTGAAGTATAAGTAATGTTTCTGAAGACTGAACATTTACTAGTTGTAGTTCATATGCCACTGTTACCTTCATATGCAGTGTTACAGTGCTCACTCACTCACTGCAGCAGAGGCAGACAGTATAAACATAGTCCTCTTTTGTCTAGGACTACGCTTCATCCATCTCTGAGAGTCCTAAAGTTCTTGCTAGACAAAATGTGCTTCAGTTTATCCGAGTGTAATGTTTCCCTGTAACGGAGGAAGAGTGTTTTCCTGTTTGCTGTGTACCTGCAGCCCCCTGGTGGACAGGTTTCCCAAACACATCGTCAGCGTCAGGAAGCCCAGCAGAACCACGCCTGTCTCCCCACACTGTTCCCATGACCACACCCTCATCCTGATGAATGAGAGAGAGGAAAGGATAAAAGAAAGAAAAATAAGTTTTAAATGTCAACAAAAATATCTTGAGGTTTATGAGACAGCAGCCCTGATGCTGTGATTAATGAAGGGTATTTGGGTAAAAACTTGTCTCTGGATGGAAGCAGCCAGAGATGTGTGTTTAACAAAGGTGGAAGAGTTTGAAGGGAAATCTGATGACCGCTAATGACTTCTTGTGGCCAACCACTTAGGCGAGCTATGGGTGCTGAGACATGTGGGTGTTTTTTCACTCTAAATTGAGGTTTCTCAGCTTTCAGACTCTCAGAAGGGTTTGAAGTGGGATACATTTGTGGTCATAATATTTCCTTTCTGACTCTGCAGTGAAAGCCCTCACCTCTCACATCTGTAGTTGTTTAGCTGAGCATAAGTGCTGCTGCTGTCTTTTACCTTTGCAGAGAGTGAAGGGTGTTTTACAAGAAATCACATAATTGCTGATCCAAGATTCAAGAGAGCACTGAAGCAATTATGGGAGTGGTGTCAAACAGCAGATACACAATAGACATGCAACAATGTGCAAAAGAGCACCACTGGCACTAAAATATTCTGTCAATCCTATTTTAAAAAGTGAAGATCTTGCAAAGATTTCATTGTGGCAGTCCTATTCAATGATTAGAAATATTTATGCCAATTCAAGAAATACGGTTACATAATGAAGCAGCTAAGGAGGTAAAAGGTCCTGGAGTTGATTTAAAATGTTGCATTTGCAAAGGTGATCTCAGTGCAAATAAAATCTTTTCCTTTAGTAGCACAAAAAAGCAAAAGCAAAACATTAATAAGAAACAAATTCATCAGAGAGTTACATTAAGCGAAGTCAAATCAGTAATTCTAGAATGACCTCTGTAATACAAAACTGCCTGGATGCAAACATAGATCAGCAGTGAAGGACGATCACGGGATCGTTTCCACTGTAGAGAAAAATTACCGTTGCGATATCCAGCCAAGAGAATAACACAGTTCAAGAGGAACACATATTATTATTTCAGTGTAACATAAAAACAAGAAGTCACGCAAAAGACAAAGGGGGATCATCAAAAGTCACAAATCATTCATTGGCCTCAAGAACTGAAAGAGTTAGATTAGATTTTTTAACATAAAACAGCTACAAAAAATCCCATCAGTTTTTTAATTACTTCATGATTATTTAGTTTCAATTAGAGCATTACGCAAGATGATTGTTACCACTGGAGAGGACAGGATTAACCTGTGCTGTCAAAGGAGTTAAAGGTTAACTGCCATTATTTTCTTAATTGCATTAAAGTATCTAAAAGATCATCTGCATCAGGTGAAGTCTGCTTTGAATAACCCAGTACGTTATGCACAGTCAGGTTTCCGAGCACATCAGACAAATGCAGACAAAACAATGGCAAGTAAAGAGCATTTTCTCAGATAATGCACGCTGGTTTTGGTGTACCAGCTGTAGGTATCCAAATGTGTTGGCAGTCTGTGGAGACTAGCGTTGGCAGGTGGAGAGTGGCACAGACAGGCTGTTGAAAGGCCACAGGTGTGTGAGACGGGAGTTGGACAGCACAGAGGCCAATGTAAAACTTAAACAAGTCCCGATGTGCTGGAAGGATGAAGGTAAGTTTCCTAGAACTTTACACAGGTAGGTCTTTGTTCAGCTGTTCAGACTATAAGGAAATGTAGATGTCTGTATGTAGAGGCTAACATAAACATGTACAGACATACAGGAAAAGGAGGGTACTCAAAGGACTCTGCAGTTGTATATATGAGTTTGAGGAGTGTAAGAGTGAATACTTAATTGTTGAAAGGGTCGTAGAAGAGGTAAATGCTCCTGTTTCAATGCTCAGAAATTAATTCCTGCAACATATCCCAGTTTTCTTTTGTTCATTCGAACATTGCAGCCACATACCTTTAACTTAGCACTGTTTGCCGATTACTTTTATCATACCAAACTCTAGTGCTGATTCAAGAGCAGATACATTTTATTTGTAGACTATCATTGATTAGCTAAATTTTTCACAAGAAAAGATACAAGAGAATTTGGAGGAAGGACAGTTACATTACAAAGCTGCAGAAAGGTGCAATGAAGAAAGGGGTTCAGCAAGCTGCCCATACCTGAGGCCTTGGAAACTGCCAAGCAAAGACTCACAGCCTTGACCAGTTGCTTGAGCAATACTGGAAGAGCAACTGGTAGAAGGACACAACACATGAGCCAGTAACCATAATAGTGGCAGACATCCAAGAAAGGGTCTCCAGTATGAAGAACTAGACAGCACCAGGCCCCGACATGATTCACGCCCACTGGCTGAAGAAGCTGACTGCACTCCATAAGCGTCTGGCAGCATAAAACACCAGCTACTGGTAGACAGAACAGTCGCTCAAGATTGCAAGACCAGGCTCACTAGGCACACCACCTAGTGAGCCCACACATTGATCCTGGAATGCCTAGAGCTACACAAGATCAACATTACCCTAAGAGCCTTCATCAGGAATTCAATGGGGCTGTGGCGTACAACACTAGACAACTTCAAATCTATAGCACAAGTCACCATGTAGTGCGGAATCGACCAAGGAAATACTCTGTCCCCACTGCTCTTCTCCAAAGCTCTGAACCCCCTCAGTGAGATCATTAACAAGACTGGCTACAGATACAGACTATGAAATAGAGCAATCATCAGCTACCTCCTCTACATGGATGACATCAAGCTGCATGCCAAGAGTGAATGAGACATCGATTTACTCATCCACATCACTAAGACATAAAGCAATGACATCGGAATGTCATTCGGATTGGAGAAGTGTAGTTGGATGATAACAAAGAGAGGGAAGGTAATCAGAACTCAGGAGATTGAACTACCAGAAGGGAAAATTGCAGACATCAAGGACTGCTACGAGTAGCTGGGAACAGCATCAGCAGGTCCATGCATGGCATGTACCACCGCCAGATACAAGAAGTGGCTGACATTGAGAAATTCTACCAGTTCCTGGACAAAGGCAAGGCATAAATAGAACTCCATAACCAAGTGGCTGGCATAGTATACAGGAACATGTGTGCCGTGTATGGCCTGTAAGTCTCCATGTCAAAATGGGACACGTCCCTGAGGGTGGTTAAGAATGACTGAACTAAGATCCTGTCGGACTTCCACAGACAGACAACAAACTGTTGGCTAACAGAGCAGCGGTGGACAAGCAGAGGAAAACGGCCACACTGATAGATGTAGCTACACCAGGTAATAGCCACATCAGGAAGAAGAAGAAACATGCGAAGTTTTAGAAGTACCAAGGGGTGAGACAGCTCAGCCCTTGGTACTAAGATGTAGAGATATGGAGGGTAAAGGTAACAGTGGTCCCAGTTGGGGCCAGCCCAGCCCACAAGTGCCAAACTTAGCAAGTGTCTCCAGCAGATCCGAGGAGCGACATCTGAGATATCTGTCCAAAAGAGCACACACTAAGGAACAGCAATGATGATGCGCAGGACCCTCAATCTCCCAGGCCTCTGATAGAGGACTCCAGCTTGAAGGATAAAGACCGCCCATGAGAGGGTGTGTGTAGAGATAAAAACATCGATAACCACAGTCGCCATAACATTTGTTTTGTTTGTTATGTTGTTTTGACTTGTCAATTTTGACGCAATCACCATGTTGGGTAGGCTAGCAACATTGTTACCAGGTATAAAACACAAACACCTACCTGCTACGTACCAGGATAATCAAAAACTGCCTGAAATATCTAACCTAGGAGGTGTTCAAGAGACAGACCAAATGAAGTGCCCAAACCACGTCCTTCACTTGTAGAGGAGCAGCAGGTCTATTCTGAACTAGTCCTGAATCACTAAATTCCTCACCCTATTTCTAAGGCAGAGTCCACCCACACTACAGAGGAAACTCAATTTGTGCCTCTTGTGTGTGGGATCTCCACTTTTTTAGTAAATGATCTCAGCTCCAGTGGGGAAGTGAGGGTAGGAACATATATCGCAGAGTAAGTCAACAGCTTCACTTTCACGCTCAGGTTTCTTCTCACTACCAGACCGGCACAGCATTCGCACCACTGTTGGCTCTATCCATCTGTTAGTCTGTCCTGTTCCCCTCTTTCTTCATTTGTAAACAACACCTTCCTCGACTGAGCAGAAACTTATTCCCAACCAAGAGTAGGCAATCAACTCCTTTCCAGCTGGAGTCATGGCTTCAGACTTTTGAGATACTAGTTCTCATTCATATTCAGCTGCAAAAAAGTGAGGTGGAGATTGCTGGTCATTGAAGGCAAAAGGACGAGACCATCATCAAACTGACTAGCCACTGGAAATTTATATCCAGTCCAGTAAGACAGCTAAAATAGCAGAATTGGCGTAACTATTACAACTGATTTAGTTAAAACCACACATTCTTAAGCTTAGGCAGTGTTTCCAGCTGAAAATGCTTAAAGAATGATTCAAAAATAAAATAATACAAATGTATAAAATATAAATGTTTGATGGGTTCTAGTGCTTCTCTCCACAAAAAATATGTTTTTTAAGCAAACAATTGTATGTACGAGTCTGCAAGCGATACAATGTTCAAATTCATGCTGAAATTAAATGTTTTCTCTCCCTTAATTTAAAATCCTAAAATTGTGTTTATTCCGTAACAAATGATGCAAATATATGTTCATTTATTTTGAATTTTGGAATCTTGAAAATCTTGTTCCTTTTGAGGCTAAATTTCAGGCAAACAATGTGAATCCGCAGTAGCAGACGGAGTTGAATGAGCTCCGGAGACGCATATGCAGACGTATACGTTCATATACACATTGAGCTTCTAGGAAAGATCTCATAGTACATCCTGTCTCCTCAGGTCCAGTTAGGCAGCCTTGTTAAAATAAGCAAGCAGCTCGTCTCGCCCCTGTTTGCAGTCTGGCTTTCTCTGGCACTAAATATTGGTGACAGGTGTCTTAAAGCAGGCACAGCAGCACCTGGACTTCATTATCCAACCAGACGCAGCTGGAGCCCGGCCAGCTGCCAAACACACATACAGTCAGACACAGCCACACATGTGCATACACTCAGCCAGTTCGTGACTCCGTACACACACACTTAGACAGATGCACACTGAGTATTGTGCACGTACAGGTATGCAGACATCATGGCATGAATGTACGCACTCAAACACAGTCAATCACTTTCTCCAACTCTCCTTCTTCGCTGCTTACGCATATTTGCACAATGATATTAACCTACACCCAAGTGTATTTTAATTTCAACCCTAATTGCTCTTTTGAGAAAGTGAACTTGCCAACATGTCAAAAGTTGGTGCTACTTTGAATGGTCTGCTATTGTAATTATCATGGTGTCAGCTATTAGCCATATCTGACACTTGTTGAGGAAATCATTTCAACTCCTTTTCCGAAGGTTCCAAGTGTGGCCCACAGTTTTCGATGAGCCACATCTGGGCTTAACAGACGGTGTTGAATCAGGGAGAGTTTGGCGGCTTTAACTTAGCCACAGGTACGCGTTATATCACCGCAGGCCCCACCTAATGACGTCTGGGCCACAACATTTGCCAGTCTAATAATTGAGCTCTCAGTGTCAAAAGTAGCCTAGACTAGGCCCAGATGTTTCTATTAGCTGAGGTTGATCTGGAAGACTGCGCCAGCACGGACAGACTGTGACGTTTACACAGGAGGGAGGACAGCCTTAAGGTCTCCAGGCGTTGCACGATTGACAAAGAGGCTGTTCATTGCCCAAATCATTTCGATTAAATAACAATAAGGCATTGATGTTTTTACTTATTGATCTGTCTGTTTCTCCTCACACCTGCCCAGCCGTCTAAAACACCATGTACTGGTAGTCGATGCTCCGCGACTCAAAAAGGCTGAAAAAATATTATCACTCACTGTTAGAAGATTTAATGTTTCTGTAATTCTTCGTTATACAGTCGTGTGCAAAAGTTAAAAATGTATTCCCAATGGTTTCATTAGCGACAGTATCCTCTTTTTTGTATCTTTCTTGGTCCTTACTACAAGTATATTACGTGCAGAAATGTTACCCTAAAATTCAGTTTAAATACACTGTAAACTGCATCATAAGTCATAGGCACTATTATAACTAAACACATCTGGTCCTGGTAGAAGGAATACCTTATACCTGGAGAGAAATAAGCACACACACACACACACACACACACACACACGCACACACACGCGCGCGCGCACACACACACACACACACACACACAATCCAGACACAGTCTTCCTCTTTCCTTCTTTCCTCCGCTGTCGTTTCCCAGGCGGCCAGGCATAAGACAAAAGTAAACAGTCCCTCATCCTCCCTGACTCTCCCTCCCTCACCCCTGAGCCGTCCCCACCCTGAAGGCCCCCTGGGGCCCCTCGCCTTGCCGTTTTGTTTATGTAGCACTGGCAGCCTCAGCAGATAGACAGACAGCAGTAGTCTGTCCTCTGAGAGGTTGGACTGAATAAGACTGGTCTGACATATCAAACAATATATCAGACCAATACTTGATTTTTATTATCTAATATTGGATGCTTTCCAGTCTCTGGTGGCCACATGTAATATGAATATAATGCTGAAAGTCTTCTAGTGGAGATGGATACAGTTCTGCAGTTGGACAGAAAATAACTGAATAATTTACTACGTATTGTTTACATTGTGTTTTAAAGCTATTCTTCTGTTAATACCAATGAGATATATGTTACACACTGGTTTTAGGAGGACTCTGTCTACGATCTTCCATAAATGATAACCCTGTCTTCTGAAATACCGAATGAGCCTGTCAAACTCGCCCAACAATCTCCCTCTCTACTTTTAGGATTAGATTTCAAACTTTCTTTTTTGATAATGCTTATAGTTAGGATCAGATGACCTTGAAGTATCCTTTAGGTATTCTACTACAGCGCTGTGCAAATGCTTTAAGTCACCCCTCTTTTCTTTATATTTTGGTTCTTGAGCAATGGTTCTCCAGGCTTTCTGAAGGCTTTTCAAAGTTGTTTTTGGACATTGTCTGCACTCTTTGTCAGCCCAGTTCTTGTTTCTGAACATCAGACTAGACTCTTAACACTGACCCATGAAGGCACCTAACTCAAGGGATGAACCAGTGTCGGGTTCAAACTTGGCACACTGTGCAGTGTGTCCTTAAAAAATGTGAGGAAACTGGATCAGTGGAGGACAAAATAAGATGTGGCAGGCCTAAAAAAGCAAAAGCTAGCTTTAGCAGGTAAACAGTATCTGAAAGTCACGTCCTTAATAAATAGGAAAAAAAATCCTGCAATCCAGTCATCAGTATGCATGAAAAGTGAAGGTCCCTGTCATCTGTAAAACACAGTGCAGGCTCTGCTATGGATGGGTGGTGAAAACGTTTCGCCCAACTGAAAATACTACGTCCAGATGAACAGAATCTACTTTTTAGGTATTTCCTTACCTGGACGATTGAGGTAAGGACAGGCTCTGTCATGGTTTGAGGTTACCTTTGGTGTTGGGGATTTTGTCAAAATTGATGGAATTATGAACAGAGAAAAGTACCATCAGATTTTGGTCCACCATGCAATATCATCCGGCTCCATTTTTCAGTGTGATCCCAAACACGCTACCAATCCTGCAAAGTCATACTGAGACAGAAAAAAAAGCGAAGTGGAATCCTAGCACTCATGGTTTGGCCTCTCCAGAGCCCAGATCCCAACATTATTGAAGCAGTGTGAGATCATCTTAACAGAAAATGGAACAAAAGGAAACAAACATCCAAAGAAGAGTTTTGAATGTCCTTCAAGAAGCCTGGAGAACTATTCCTGAAGACTACTTAACGAGCCTAATAGAGTTCAGGCTGTGTTGAAGAATAAAGGTGGTCATACTGAATATTGACATGCAAGCTCATTGTAATTGAAAACTCTGTTTTGCCTCTACACATACCGTACCGAAATTAGTTCTTGCATAGTACTTATATAGGCTCAGCCTACTGGCGGACTTCCCATGATGCAATGAGCACTTTTTCTCCCCTTGTATCATTCCTGATCTATTTCTTTGCCATTATTGCCTGTCATCAGTTTTTTTACCCCAAACTCCTGTAGTATGTATTTTGCCCTGTTTGTTCTTCATTGTTTCTGTATGCTTGTCATTTCTCCCATCTCTTTCTGTTAAAAGGGAGTTCGTATTGGACTGTGTGATTGTTGGAGCTCGCTCTAATATCTACGGGTACAATATAAGAAGTTTTTTTCGGTAGCAAATTGGAGCCTGGTATTTCTGATACTACTTCATCTGCTCTAGGAAGCAGATGAAGGAGTATCAGAAATACTGATATCATGTTCCCATTGTCTGCAGTCATCAGCGCTGTGGGCTGCAGTGGAACTTGTCTTGGTAATTTAAAATTCATTCTCACACAGCAAACTGCCATGAAAGGTGCCAGTCTGACCATCAGGAGTAATTCAGATTTCAGTGTCCTGAAGCACCGAATGTGCGATTAACAGTTCATTCTCTCTGCTGAGTCTGGCAAATTTTGCAAGCATTGTGTTTTTTTCACAAGAAAGCAAACACAACTTATGACAATTGTGGCGCACTTTACAGCTAACTCATAAGAGTTAACAGGATAATGCTTCTCCAAGATTTGAACCCAGAAAATTAGAGTTAATGGTAAATGCAATTTAGATGTAAACTGCATACTTTTGACATAAAAAGTGCAATGACACATAAGTGAGCAGAAAAATCCCAGTGTGTCATTGCTTCCCAAAACTCGGATAACGTCATGGAGGAGTATGGGGCGGTTGGGGATGTCTGTTTGTCTCCAGGAAGATTCATTCTTCTGCCTTTTACCCCTTGAGCCAAACTCTTTTCCTTTCTCAAGTGTGCATGCAAAGTTGAAACAGGATCCAGGCCCTTCCCTTGTATACAGAAAGGAAAAAAGCCATCAAGAGAGCCAACAATGATGGATAAGTGAGCAAAAGAAACAGAAAGGAGGGAAGACGCAAAGGATGAGTAAGCAAGGCAGTCTGAGAAGTTGAAGATGGGTCAGCAGAGTTCAGATGCCCCTGGGACAAACAGAGACTGGGTTAAATTGCTCACACTTGAACCCTGACCTATTTATTGATTCACTTTTCAGAGCTGCCTTTCCCAGGAAAAGGACCACACTCAATTCATCTTTATTAGACTCACTCACAGTGAAAAGAAGCAGGTTTTTTGAATGTGCTTGAACCAATCAGTAATCCACTTTGACCACAAGGCATCTTGGACTAAATCTGTGTGGATTGATAATCACATTGGTGAAGCGCAACAGTGCTTTGTTCACAAACTAAAGGTGAATTCTGTTATTTTTGTGAGCAGTTACAATCTGTGAAAAACCAGCATATTTAACCTTATTAAGGGAACTCAACAATTGATTGGGTAATGCTAATCAGCAGCTCATTCATGTATTTATATGTAAATACATACAGAACTGTGGATAACAGCCAATGAATCAGGCTGTCCGAAGTTGCCCTTCTGCATGTGGTTCACAGCAGGGAACGGTCCACTTCAGACACATTTGCTCTACTAGCAATACTTGTTTTGGTTTCGGCAAGGGTGGAGCCTGGGTACAGCGTGCAGGAAGCACGACACACAAACTGTGAATTCACTTGACAATTAACTTCTCTGTTTCTCTATGAGCTCAGTCCAATTTATTGTAACGTGAACTTTTGTACTGTGGAGCTGGCTGGTTACAGACCTCTTTCATCTATTTGAACTGCATTCTGATAATGACCCCACCAGAATATGTTATTCTTTGTGGACAGTTTCACTTTTATTTTGGACAGAATAGTAGAATAGACAGGAAAAGGGGGAGAGAGGGCAGAAGGAACTCAAACCCAGGCCTCCTGCAGTAGCTTTTAGAAATATAAGTCATCTACTCAGTCACTGAGTTGCCTTTGTTTTTGAATATGCTCAGCAATCAGCGGACCAACAAAGTAATAATTCTTCCCAACAAAAGTCATTTAAATTTTCTAAAAAATTTGGTTTTTGGTTAAATTTGGAAACTTGTGCTAAGATCATCAGCAATGGTGACTTGTATTTTAGAGTTACACAAAGAAAGCATATTTTCAGAAATTACAAAATATCACCCTACTGTGTATTTTTGTTTAAGTACATGGCCAATAGGTTAAAAAAAACTGTAGACACTGTCTAAACCTAACATTTAATAGATCAGTGGCAATTTGTTAGGTGTTATGAGTTTAAACAATGATTATAGTATGTATATTTAAACTATTCCAAACCTCTTCATCTACATTTTTTTAATGGCAAAACCATCAAGTCTGTGCTTTTTAGGCATTTTAAAGGCTGACACAGCAAGAAGCCTTGACATTTGACTTAATTTCTAAAGTGTTACTTTAATAATGACCTAAATGTAACTTTCCTAAACTATTAGGAGGACCTTTTGCGGGGGAAATGCAACAGGCAAAACGTGGGGAGATTTTATTCTTCTAATTCTCTACAGCAGTTTAGAGCCACAAGAGAGAGAAAAAACTACACTTTGACAAGTAGCACTGGCACGAATATTAGCCTCTACCTCACCAGTTTACACACACACATACACACACGCACACACATCTCCCAACAGCTGACAAGTTTCCAGACAGACTCGGGCCTCTCCAGGATCTCACACACAAACACACGCACACATGCATGCCTGCACAAAAACACACACTCCTCTGAAGGAGAGTCAGCATTATTTTGTGGATTTGTTTTGGTCTGGTGCAAAGCACAAGTCTCATTGGCTCTGGTGTGCCTCGTAAACACACACAGACACACACGCGCACACTTAGGTGCACACACACATTGTACACAAAGAGCAGAGGCCAGAGGCAAACCAGCACATGCAGACATGCAAACAATCACACACAAAAACACACAGGATGAAAAACACACAACTCAGAAAAACTCTCACACAGTATAAACACACTCACACACACACAATCATGCACACATAGAAGGAGGTTGCAAGTATTTACCCACTCACCTCGCCTGCAGCAGTCCAAGGGCGTCTCAGTCTGTGTTGAGGATGCCGATTAATATGTGTATGTGTGCGTGTGTGTATGTGTGTGTATAGGTGTGTGTGTGTGTGTGTGAGTGTGTGTGTGTGTGTGTGTGTGTGTGTAGGGATGTGTAAGTGTGTGTCAGCCTGCCAGAGACAGTGGTGGTGTGTTGTGGTGTTTTGGTGAGAGCTGCTGTGGAGTGAAGAGTGGGAGAGACAGAGAAAGGGAGGAAGAAAGTGAGGAAGGAAGGGAGGGAGGTAAGGTGTGCTCTCCCTGCATCCCTCTTCCTCCTCCTTCTCCTCCTCCTTAGTTAGCAGGAGCAGCAAGAGTGGTAGCAAAGGGAGAAGGTGGGAGGATCAGTAAAGTTAAAAAAGAAAAAAAACAGGAGCACCCCTGGTTTGGTGCTCTGGCTTCTTTCTGTTTTCTTCCTGAGTTTATTAGAATCTCAAGTCCAAAAACATACAAACAAAAACTTCATATGTTTATATTCCATCCAAATGTCCCTTAACTTCAGTCTGCCTCCATCTTTCCTTCAGAGACTGCCGTTGGGATGAAGCGTGTCACTCTGAGAGGCAGACAAATGATTGAACAAAGACACAGACAGACAGGAACTGCCCATTTCCCACAGTGCTCTCCTCCCCTGGGTCCTCTGCCCTCCATACTGAGCTGAAACTTGACTTTCCGGAAGTTCTCAATCATTTTCTTGTGTTGCACTGATCTGGATTTTCTATGGAAGCAAAAATAGATGCTGATACACTTTTCTATGAGCACACACAGAGCAAGATGGTTCTGTCCTGCAATTTAAGGACAGCTGTAATGTCCCGAAATACAATCACAAACTTCCCAAGGTGGATGCGCTGAAATTATGATAGTTTTTTTCACATCTTGTTTTGTAGTAAGTGAGATGTGCCACTTCAAATTCAGTTACACTGAATATTTAGATATACATGAAAGGAAGGCGCAGACATTTGACAAGGTTTTTTTTCTTTCTACTGATAAATTATGGTGACGTATTAACTAATAGCATTGATCCCTCACACGCCACCAAGAGCACAGACCCAACAGGGGCATACCAGCACATCTCTTGCAGACACCTTGGGTACTGTGGATCGTGGGGGGGAGCTCTCAAGAAACAGGAAAGGTCTGGGTTAACATCTTGAGTTCTTTGTTGGGTTCTTCAGTTTGTTCCTGAGTAGATTTTGCAGCTTTTTGGGGAAAACTGTTGCTATAAGAGGCTGATACAATCAAAGCATGTAGCTGTCATTTGTAGGTTTGCTTGGAAATTGAAGTAAAAACAAAACTTGAGAAAAAAAAACTCTGAAAGAATACTGCATAAATACAATAAAATATAATACAAATCTGCATGAAATGTCTTTGGCTTTGGTGTTTGTCAATTTATTGAAATTTGTAAGCACCCACAGGCTAAAAGGGCAATAATGCAAATGTTTACTGATCATGGGACATCTACATGACAGCTACTGTGTGTTTGCATTTTTTTAATCGTACTATTGTACTGTTGTGAACTAATAATCCAAACTGAACAGCGAACTGAAAAGAACAAAAGCACTCTAACTGAAACGCACCTGAATTGAAAATAAAACATTTCAAATGAAATAAAAATAAAATTATAGCTGCAAATAAAATTTGGAGCTATAAGAGCGATGGCTTGCAACAAGGTATGTGTCAAGGTGACATCCACAGGACTGTCAGGACCTCACAGAGCATTACATAGTAACAAGGTGATCAATGCTGTGGCCGATCAATGAATATCCGTTGTGTTGAAAAAAGTGGACATGGAGCTGTTTTGTGTTTAGTGTGAGGGATTTGTCCTTTCATGCTGCGCTTTCTTTTTCAGGTGAACTAGTCCTTTAAGTGATCCGAAACACACTGAGGCAGCCAAAAACAGACGGGAGGACAGCGATTCAGACAGAGGAATGAGAGACGCTGTGGGAAGAGTGAATGATGAGAGGAGGACAAGCAGACATCTGAGGACCACCGTGTCTGCCCACCATGTCGTCTTCCCCTCTTTTCCCCCATCTGTCTGCCTCACTCCCTCCTGTTCATTACGATTTCTGCTATTCTCACGTATGTTTTTCTCTATCGGCTTCTTATTTCTCACCCCTCCCTCTCCTCCTCTCCGTATGTGTCTCTCTCCTCTTTCAGTTTATTCGCTTCTCTGTTTCTACAGCTGTCTTTGCAGCGCTGCACTTGTTCTCTTTGTTACTGTCTTGTCTCTTCCCCCCTTGATCTCTCATTTAATTCTGTCCATGTGTAACTTATGTCCTTATTTTGATCCAAATAAAATGTGTCAGTTACTTAATAATGCACTTGATAATAACTTTAAATGTATTATTTGAATAGGGATACAGATGTCAATTTCCATTAATGATTACTTTTGTGTTGTATTGGCACATTGTGAAACCTAATGTGAGTCATTCAGGTGGGTGACTGTGTGGCGCCTTGGAAGAAATTATGTAAGGTGCATGTTGGGTTATTTGGTGATTTAAGTTGGCCATCAGTTGGAGGTAGGTAAAGTGTTTTAAGTGCATAGTATTAAACACTTTATGAATGTATGGTATGCAATGTATCCTATGTAAATGGCGCCCCATTTAAAGTATAATGCAACTGTACTGTTCTTTTAAGTCCAGCTGTGAAAATTCCTTGGTCCTAAATATTCCATATTCAACTTTTAGTGGTGTTATGACGAAGTGGAAGCGATTAATAATGACAGCAACTAAGCCACAAAGTGGTAGGTGTCGCAAAATCACAGAGCAATCACTCTGTGGTTTTACGTGGTCCCTACTCTGACCTCACAATTTTCTGCGGACGCAATAGCTGCAGGCCTCCTGACTTCATTTGGCTTCAGATTAGCTCAAGGACAGTGCGTGCAGAGCTTCATGGTTTCCTTACATCACCAAGCGCAATGCAAAGTGTCAGATGCAGTGGTGTAAAGCACACCATAAATGGACTCTAGAACAGTGAAGATGTGTTCTCTGCAGTGGCAGATCACACTTCTCAGTCTGGTAATCCAAATGATGTGTATGGATTTGGTGGTCCCTCTTCTATGGAACCAGCTTCCAGTTTGGATTCGGGAGACAGACACTATCTCTACTTTAGGACTGGATCAGGTGACCCTGAATCTTCCCTTAGTTATGCTGCAATAGGCGTAGGCTATTCCCATGATGCACTATTTCTTCTCCCATCACCTTTCTCGCTCACTATGTGTTAATAGACCTATCTGCATTGAATCAGCAGCATGGTGGCACGGTGGTTAGCAATGTTGCTGCACAGCAAGAAGGTCCTGAGTTCAACTCCACCATCAGGCTGGGGTCTTTCTTTGTGGAGTTTGCATGTTTGCCCCGGGAGCTCTGGCTTCCTCCCACAGTCCAAAGACATGCAGTTAGTGGGGATAGGTTACTTGATCAGTCTAAATTGCCCATAGGTGTGAATGTGGGTGTGAATGGTTGTTTCTCTCTGTGTGTTAGACTGGCGACCTGTCCAAGGTGTACCCTGCCTCTTGCCCTATGACAGCTGGGATAGGCTCCAGTGCCCCCCGTGACCGGGAAAAGGATAAGCGAATGGATGGATGCATTGAATCATGCCTGTTATTAATCTCTGTCTCTCTTCCACAGCATGTCTTCTTCCCCTCACCTCAACCGGTCGCAGCAGATGGCCCCGCCCCTCCCTGAGCCTGGTTCTGCCAAAAGTTTCTTCCTGTGAAAAGGGAGTTTTTCCTTCCCACTGTCGCCAAAGTGCTTGCTCATAGGGGTCATATGATTTGGGGTTTTCTCTGTATATATTATTGTAGGGTTTGCCTTCCAATATAAAGCACCTTGAGGTGACTGTTGTTGTGATTTGGCGCTGTATAAATAAAACTGGACTGAATTGAACTGAACTGGTTCCCAGGAGAACGGTACATAGCTGATGACATGTTGCCAAGTGTGAATTTTGGTGGAGTATCATGGTGTGGGGTTGTTTTTCAGGAGTTCGGCACAGCCCTTCAGCTCCACTGAAAGGAACTGTTAATTCTTCAGAATATCAAGACATTTTGGACAATGTCATGCTCCTGACTTTGTGGGAACAGTTTAAGGCATAGCCCCTTCCTGTTCCAACAGTGCTGCACACCAGTGCACAAAGCAAGGTCCATAAAGACACTTTTGGGATGAATTAGAGCGGTGACTGGGAAACAGCATCAGTGTCTGACCTCACAAATGCGCTTCTGAAAGAATGATCAATGTGCACTGATAGCTCTTATGCTAATTATAGATGCAAAACAATATATTTTTAAGTTTTCAACAGATGTGCCTCACATTTATCCACTGGCTATCATTCTCCAATTCATTTACTCACTGAAAACTCAAAGGATGTGTGAGACTTTGTTTTTAACTTTCAACCTTCATTAGAGTAAAATGTTTTATGGTTTTAACCAGACCTCTGTTAGCTCCATTTCCTCGTGGTTGCATCTTGTGCTTCAGCGCAGCTGCCATATTGTTACGGAACAACCACGCCTCCTACTATTTACGACAGCAGGAGTTCTGTCCAGACTTAAAATTATCGAGTGGTTTGGTTTGGTGTTTATTTCTGATATGGTTTTCTGATTCCTCGTGAATTACCCTTCTTCTTGGTCCCTCCTTTTGACACCCCATTTAAAATATCCTCCAAACACCCTTGCTAGAGGCTGTTTGTGAATTCTTTTGGGCAGTTTCCTGCACAGAAAAGCCTTAATTCCAAAAATATTCTGTAGAGTTTCCGCAAACTCAACAATCCAAATTTATTGCTACTTTAATCGGCATAACACTTTAGCTGAGCTAAAGGGATTAAAGTCTTCAATCCTTGTGAATTCTTGTTCATTTGTAGTTAGTTTAATCCACATCTTCTGCAGTGTTTCATTCAAGTGCAGGTGACAAATGTGCCTTTTATTATATTCTCCATCATTTTGTGCTTTCTCTAACTTTCCACTGATCCTCCTCCATCCATTTTTCTCCTTCCTCTAAGCCTGCTGCCGGTGTGTCTGCTGGCTCTCCGCTCCAACGCTAGATTTACAAGCTGATAGAGGGAGTTTATGGAGGCTGCCAAACCAGAGGAATATGCCCCGTCAACCACTAGCAACACCAATTAAAGCTACCCTCCCTCCACATGACAACAAAATAAAAGCTATTATGAAAATGTGTTGTGCGAGGGCATACAACACTCCCATGGATGTGATTTGTGTGTGCATGTGTGAGAGTGTGACCATTTGCAGCATGCCAAACAAAGTCTGGAGTCATTAGGGTTGGCGCATGCAGACAAAAAAAGCAATTAAAGCAGTTATAAACACAACCATCCTCACAGAGAGAAGAGGAGAAATTAGGAGAAAAAAAGTTGCCAGTTTCAGCCTCAGCCTTAAATGTGTGAAACAAAACCCACTTGTACTTTCAGGAAGAAGGAAATGCAAAAGTAGATGAGCATTTGAGAAGGTGACAACTAAATATCTGAAAAACTAAAAGTAAGAGTGAAAATACATTAGTCGGGGTGAACGTTCGCTCTCAAGGTAAAATGACACGAGCAGTGTGTTGAAGAAATCTCTCGAAGTTGCTTTCCATTTGTCCTCGGTGACTGGGCTCACTAAAACTCAAGCACCTCCAGTTATTTGGAAAAGAAGGCCCAGGGGTCAGAGGTCGCAGCTATTCCTTACTGAATCAAAAAGAAGCCTGTTGTTTTTTCAGATGCGTTCAGGAAGTCTGGCCTGCATTCCCACACTAACCCGCCGTGTTTAGACTGAGGGGTGCTGAAGTGAAAGTCACCACAGGCCACAAACTCTCCTCAACAAGAAGAACTAATGGTCCTCACACTGTGCTGCCAAAAACTGTGCATTCATGGGCATGTAAGTCTCAAACCTGCTTTTTCAGTTCTTCCTAATTCCTACTGACATTACATGGAGGACAGAAACCGCCAAAATTAAAAATAAATGCAAATCTGACTCAGTAGAAATTCGACTAAACCACTTCAATTTGTTTTTTGGCATTCTCCTGACTTAGATATTCAATCAGCTATTTGTGATGTAAGTGAGTCTGGTTAATGAATAAATCGGGATGGAAGCTATAGAGGGGAGTTCATGAAATGAAAATACATGCTGATGATGAAGATGATCTATTTCAGTGCTTTTCAAGTGCAGCACAGTTTTGCCTCCCGGGAGAAATGATTACATCATTTAAATGACACATTCACATATCTGCAGTGATCAGCTCTCGGCCGTCAGCTCTTCATATGAAGTGGCCTCTTTGACCTTTTGACCGCTGTTTTGAGGGTGAGAGAGGGCTCAGTTCAGCGTCAGCTAAGGACATCTGACTCTTTCTGCCACTGGCAGTGGTCATGATGAAGACTTGCTTTACTGCCTCAGTTTAATCCAGTGCAGCGTTTTCAACTTTTCAACAAAGTGAGTTGAAGACACACATTGTTCTCCCTGAAAATGAACCTGTGCTGGGTCCTGCAGTGGGAAGCCAAAGGTTACAAAGATTGACCCACATTTAATTTGCACCTAATTAAATAGGTACTCATTACTTCAACACTCATATGTTAGAGTGGCCACAAAGATTGCAGACACTTTTCAAAAACAGCGTGCAGTTCCCGGCAGAGGGCGTGGTGAGGCGACTCGGGTTACTGAAGCACTCCGAGAATCTGAGGCGTGTGGTGAAAGCCCTCGGCAATACTGCACCCTTTGTGCCGTTCAGCAGGTGTAGCAGCTGACAGGAGAGCACCAACTGCTGCCTTGCTGCTAAAGGGGAAACGTTCAGGCTGAAATTCTTTCTGGGAACAACAGTGCCGAGAGAAGTCAAATATGGCTTCGCTTTGAGGAGGCAAACAGAAATCTGCCTTATTTGGTGCTCAAGTTTATACACAGAGCTTTGACTCATCTGAAACATTCATTAATCTGATTAGATTGTGTGCCGTAAAAATGACATGGCTGTGATCGATTACTGCGATCGTTCTGGGGATCTAGTTGTTCCCAGGTCAGATTGCAGTCTCTTCAGGTCAATTTCAAAAGAAATGTCTTTTATTTTTTATATATTTGGGAAGGTATTTTCTACTGTGCATTTCAAGTCTTCTTTTAAAAACCATGAAAGCTTTTCTTTGGTTTCATTGTTTTCATTGTTGTATCTCTAATACTTTAATCTAGATTACAGTCACTCTTGGAGCATATACTCAAATAAAATCTATTGTATTGCACATTACGTCTTAAAAGTAGTGGAGTATGTTACTGAATTACTCACAGAAAGCAGTACTTGTTACATTACTTTTGGATTACTCCATTACATGACCTGGAATGCATAATCGCTCACACACTGACACAAATCCCTATCCTAATGATGGCACATGTGATCTTTCTTTTAGTGTTTTGTATGAACACAAAGACAACAACACAAAGCAACAGAAAACCAGCCAAAGTCACTTCAAAGCGATCGCCACAGTGATTCTACTTAAGAAGCATTTATAGGCAGAAGGTGGCTACAGTGGCACAAGTCTGACAGCTCATCGCTGGCTTTGTTACCTGTTGAAGATCAGCCTGATAGGCTGAGATGAACATGCACTCTGCTGTAACCTATAATTTCCTTCGGGATTAATAAAGTAATTCTGATCCTGATTCTGATTCTGAACATCCCTCTGAGCTCTTTGCTGGCTTTTTGTTGACATGCAAAGACGCAGTGTTGTGTATGATGCAGTTGTTTCTGTCCTGGACGTAGTTTGCGCTTTACCATTGTGCTCTTGTTCTTTCATATAATAAAAACTGGTTGAGTTCTCTGCTGTTGTCCTGCTCGCTGCACAAAAACAAGAGCAGCACAAGTTTGAAGGATGTTTTTGTCTGCCAGGCAAACAGATAGCTGAAGAACCATCGTAATGTAATGTGATTACTGAATTTAGTACAATAAAATATTACATTACTGTATTAAAGAAAAATGTAATGTGATTACAGTAACGGGTTATTTTGGAAAGCATTACACCCAACCATCAAGCCAAAGTCTGTCAATAAGCAGAGCTCGACACTCAAACGCCATCTTGAAGGTTTCCAGGTAGTTACTCGGGCTGTTACTTTAGCTATGATCAAAATTAACTTTATTTCAGCGGTAGTAGGAGATGAAAACTGCATGCATAGAGTGACTGATGAATGGAAAAAAAAGGAAAATGCTTAAAAATGTTTCAGATTTTTGTTCTAAAAAGGGCTTAAAAACTTGTTTTCACACTCCTGGTAATTACTTTACAGTCCTTAAAGTATGCAGTGTCTGCGGTCTGATTCCAGTAGGTTTCTTAGTCGCATATGACTCTCACAGTCTACAGACATGCCTGTTAGGTTAGTCAGAGATCCTAAATTGACTAAATGTTGAGTGAGAATGTGATTGTTGTCTAGCCCTCTGTGTTAATCCTGAGGTGAACTGGCAACCTGTCCAGAGTGTATCCTCCCTCTAACCCAGTAATCTATCCAGCTCAGCCCCCCCCCCCCCGGTGACCCTTAACTGGGCGAGCGGTGAAGAAAATGTATGGCTAGAAAAAGAGCTGGATGTTTTTTTGTATATGCTTGGCTTCCTAACGATGCAGACTACCCCTGCTGAGTTTACTGCTATTGCAAGTTGTGAAACATTTGAATGAAAGAGAGAGATTTTGAGCTAGAACTACCTGTTTTATTTTACGAATGAATACAAGTGTCATTTTATATCATTTTATTAGGTCAGACAAAAAAAAAAAAGATCGGCTGGCAGGAGAGCAGCAGCACAGTCAGTTGAGAGGAAAACTAAAAGTGAGTTTTATGTTTTGGTATTTGAGTCATGTTGAGATAATGAAAATTCTCCAGAAAAACAGACGATTCTCCAGAGCAGCAGAAGTATTTACCACCATACCCAGAGCCGGGTGAATGTCTTTACTTTAATGGGAGAACCTCAGCAGGGTCGGCTCAATGCCACATCGCACAGCCGCAACACGCTGAAACATATGACAGCTGTTTCTCAACAGATTTCATGTGTTGGTTTAGAGTGAGATTCCAGACTTGGTTAAAATCTAAATCAGAAAAAATGGTTGGTTTGTTTAAACCTCACTGAGCAACATATTCTTTGTAGTTTTTAATATGTTAGTGAGGTTAACTCCCAACTATTGCTATCGGATGCAATATTTCACGGGAGAAATATGGCCATCTAAAGAGACTAATTCACAAGGAAAGCAACCGCAGAGAAGAGCTGACCATGAAGTCTGCTCCCTCACAGTAAGGGACAAGTAAAAAAATACAAACTGTCTGCAAACATGCTGTTTGAACAGACCTGGACTCACCAAATGTACATATTTTCCAATCATCCCGGCTGATAGAAAGTAGCAGACTGACCTCAAAGCACTTCTGAGAAAGTGCTTTTTGAAAGCAAAGCTAGATTGGAGATGGAAGTTAATCCGTTCTGGTAAGAAAGTCTCCTTCCTACTTGTCCTCTGTGGTACGGTTGTGTATGGATGCATTACTAGAGCTGGTTGCCATCTTCCCTTTGCAAGATAGCAATTTTGGAGTCATATTTAATGAATTCCAACTAAAAAACTGCAAAGATGTATGAGATTAAAGCAAATGGAAAACATACTTCACTCAGGATGCTGTTAACTGCACAAAAACTTATTTATGTAGTATTTTATTAATAAAGCTTTATTAAAAAAAGAAAAGAAAAGACCCTAGCAAAAATGCTTTTGTGCATAACTGGCACTCCTTCCAACAATGAAGGTTCAGGGGAGAGACATAGTCATACGTTGATTCAACACCTGTTCTGATACCAGCCAAACTCACTGGATCAAATATCAGAGAAAAAAACAAAATGATCTTATCTGGTCTTTGAATGACATCACATAAAGAATAAAAGCACAGTCCTGAATAATGCATTTAGCAAGATTGTTTCCGAGGCTTTTTAAAACGGTGTGACATAAGTACGTTTCTTTATATAGAGCCTTTCAAAATAAAATCACAGGGTTCCTCACATAAAATAAAAACAGCAAAATAAGGAATAGACACTAAGTTAAAATAAAATGAAATGAAGTTTTACACATTCTTTGATTTAAATTTGCAAAGTTAAGAAGGTGGGGATGGAGGGTAGCACGAGGTGAGTCAGATTTCTAAAACTTGCATCATATTTAATCAAAAATGATCTGCAGTTAGCAAAAGAAGATGTTTACATGGATTTTTTATTTCCCGGGAAAGGGGGATTTAGGTGCCATTCTTTCCACCCATAGTTGTGTGAAGGCCTTGTGAGGGGAAGTGGCCACATTGTGCGAGAGTTGTGTTGGGATGATATCATTAGATAAAGTTGCACAAATGTGGATTCGACCCAGATCTTTGGAACAAGTTAACCACAATAAAGATTTTGGGATTGGTCTTTCAGCTGGACGTCTGCTCATTACAGCCTAAACTTCAAGTTGACTCACAACCACTTAGTGTCCAGTCCTGGTTTCAAATAGTCCATACATATGCTACATTATATTATGATGGCTCTCACCCTGCCCACAGCCCCTCCCATGTTGCACTGGTATGCAAACAGCTGACCAGCGATGACACTGCACATACAGGCCTCAGTGGACCTGCCATCCACGGGGACATTTAAACTTTAAAGGGCCAAAGTGGACAGCTGGGTGTGTTCATGCTGCGTGGGAGTGTGTGCTGTATAAGCATCCTCATTCACTCACACACCTAAAGACATAAGACACTCAAGGACTGTACCATCTGATCTCACACTTTATTGAACTTTGAATAACTTTAATTTTACCTGCCAAAGACTCAAGAACCTTTGAGGCTTAAAGGATAAACTATCATCTACAAGCTTTGAGTCGACCATCCCTTCAGGAGCCATGGGTGCATTTATTGCCAAGATGCTGCTCCCTACAGTCAGCAGCCTGGTGTTCCTGCCTACAGCCAGCGTGGCCGCCAAGAGGGGCTTCCACATGGAGGCCATGGTCTACTTTTTCACCATGTTCTTCACTGCGGTGAGAAACTGTTGCTGTTCTTTAATCTCAATGATCTGACAAGCAGTTAGCTGTGTTGAACTGTGAATGGGATGATGTGAGAGTGGTTAATATCCCTCCTGAATGCTGTATTCCTGCAGATCTACCATGCATGTGATGGACCAGGTCTCTCCATCTTGTGTTTCATGAGATACGACATCCTGGAGTACTTCAGTGTTTACGGCACTGCACTCTCAATGTGGGTCACACTTATAGGTGAGTCCTGCTACACAGAATGTGTTCTGGCTTGACTAGTTAATAGCAGTATTCAACATTTCTACATGTATCTCTATACAGCAAATATGTTTTTTTGGATTGATCTTTTTCACTCCAGTCTATTTCGGTACCAGATATTTAAAGGACACAAGCAAGAGATGAAAAACAAGCTCGGTTTGCAGCAGTTGGTGATAACACATGTTCAGGCTTTGCACACAAGTGCTCATGAAGACTTGCACATACAGACATAAATACATTTGCTTCTAACTCCCACCTGATCCCCCAGAGGTTTTGCAACAAGGGCTTTAAATCACGTGCTGCTAAGAGCCAAATGCCCTGACAGCTGATTTAACTGATGGGGTCCTCCTGTGTCTGTGGGAAGGCTGCCAGTAAAATATTGATCCATTTTCTTTTTGTCACCTTCATTTAATCAGGAAGGGAAATTCTTAAAATTAGAACTTCTTTTGCAAGATGGTCTTGAACCATGATAGGACGCATTCAATCTTGAAATTATTTATATAAAACCTTTAATGTTTAATAGTGCAGACAAACTGTGCTGTAGCTTTCCTTAGTTATTTTAAAATTGTGTACTTAACTGCATTTGCTGATGATTTCTTCTACTAATTTCAGAATTCTTAAAACCTTTTTTTCTTAGTTTAAAAAGATCAGGTCTGTTGTTAAATTCAAACACAGTCTTTACAATGTTTAGTTGTGAACATGTTCCTGAAGAGTTTATGGGCCTTATAGCTAATTTTAAGAAAAAAATTGTAAATTGCAGTCTCTATCAGAGTAAAAAAGTATGATAAAATGTAGCATGCTTCACAACCAGTGTTGGGATGGTTACTTTTAAAATGTATTCCATTACAGATTACAGAATACATGCCCCAAAATGTATTCTGTAACGTATTCAGAATACGTTACTCAATGAGAGTAACATATTCTGAATACTTTGGATTACTTAATATATTATCATGCTTTTTACAACTACATGAATGTACTATTGCTGTGATTTATTACTGCTACTGAAGGTCCGCGGCTCCGAACCGTAGTAAAGGGACCTCTGACTAATACGGCGGGTTCCGTGTCGGGCTCGTAGCCGAAAAATAGCTTTACTTTGTTGTCTGGGTCAACTTTGCTTGCGAGAGACAAAGAGAGGCGTTGAAAGGCTGCTCCAACGGAACTTATTGTTTCGGAGGAAAACACGAACACAGTGTACAGTCGAGTCTTAATAGCTTACTTACAACTGGGCTCGTCAGGCACTCTTCTTGGCTGCAGTGGTTATTATTATATTTACATGCTTCCAGCTCCTGTTTTTGCTCGATGACAGCCCGTACTTTTCCACTTGCCTTTTTCTCCCTCCTCTTGCTCACAGACACATAACGTGTATGGTAGTCCATTCTCCCTGCAGCACGGACTACACTGCCCATGATGCTACATTCTTTAGGGCTATGCCTGTAGCATTCTGCCTATTAGCTTAGCACAACAACAACAACAAAAAGGCGCTCTCTCACCCAGGAAACACGCAGAGAGAGAGCGTCACCCTGTAACCATGGCAACCGTAACGCTGCCGCCTGGAACAACAGAGCGTAGCTGTCAAACAAACCCAAACAGTCCTGACCCGCGAGAATATGAAACAGGAAAGTACCGCCGTGTAATCCATTTATTTCAACAAAGTAACTGTATTCTAAATACCACCTTTTTAAACGGTAACTGTAATGGAATACAGTTACTCATATTTTGTATTTTAAATACGTAACGGCGGTACATGTATTCCGTTACTCCCCAACACTGTTCACAACAGGACTTCGTAAACCAAACTCAGTCTTTTGTAGACAGTTGGTGGTAAAAACATTGCAGGAAATGTTCAGTTCAGCCTTTTTAATCTTCTTTCCTTATACACGTCAATCTGAACATATTGTTCACACCTCACATCAGTGGTTTTATGAAATTTTGCAGTTCCTATCTATGTATTAGTGAAATTTTGGTCCTGAATTGATCAAATTTAGCCCAACAAGAGAATAAACTTCATCTGTAATCCCTACTTGGCAAATGGTGCAGCACCTCTACAGTATAATGATTTTATCCATGAGGGAAAGAGTTTGAAATCCTTCATCTGCTTGTCTCAGCTCTGGGTGACTTTGATGAACCCCAGCGCTCCACTATGACTATGTTTGGAGTGTTAACCATCGCTGTGAGGATCTACCAGGACCGCTGGGGCTACGGGATCTACTCCGGGCCAATCGGATCAGCTGTCTTCATCATTACTGTCAAATGGGTTAGTGGCAAAGAAATGGCAACGTGTATTTCAAATATTTTTCAGTGTTTCTTCTACTCTATCTCCTCCTCTACCTCTTTATTCATTATCTCCACCTTGAATAACTTCACCCTTTCTGTTATTTTGATGTGCTCTTGTGTATTTCTTCTTCTTTTCGACTAATCCATCCATTCCTTGTACTTTTTCCTTTCTTTGCTATCCCCTGCACCTTTCTTCTTCGCCTTTTGCACTTTCTCTTTTTTCTTTTGTGTGAAGTCTGATGTGTGAATATGATTGTGATGAACTCCTGCTGTTGCAGATGCAGAAGATGAAGCAGCTGAGGGCGGTTTATCCAGAGAAGACAGTGTACACGCAGCAGGTCGGTCCAGGCTGCTGCTTCGGTGCTCTCGCTCTAATGCTGCGCTTCTACTTTGAGGTGACTGCCGCCAAATCACAAACAGATATTTAATAAAAACATACAGAATACTAGAACAACTACTTAAAGAGTCTGAGGTTTTATCTTCTGTCACAACATTTTGTGTTGTTCATCGATATCCGGTTACATACTGAAAGAGTGTGATGTTTTCACTCCACAGGAGTGGGACTACGCCTATGTCCACAGCTTCTACCATCTGTCTCTGGCTGTTTCCTTTGTGCTGCTGCTGCCAAAGAAGAACCGCTATGCAGGGACGGGAGAGAACGCTGCTAAGCTCAGCTGCTTCACTCTCTGCTGCTGTGTACGTTCCGTTTATACACACTATAGAAATCCTGCAGTAATGAGACTTTCAGTTATTTCATCTTTAAGTAAAATGAGCTTGTTCCAGTCTATCTTATACTGGGGTGCAATACAAAGACGTTTTATGAGATGTGTTTCTCTACAATGGTAGAGAAGGTGGGTGTGGCTCAGGAGGTACAGCAGGTCATCCAGTAATCGGATGGTTGGTGGTTTGATTCCTGGCTGCTCCTGTCTGCATGCCACAGTATCTTTGTGCAAAACACTGAACCTCAAGTTGCTCCTAATATGTTCACTGGAGTGTGAATGTGTATGACAGAAAGCTCCTACACTTAGAAAAAGTGCTTCTTATGATTGCCTGTTTGAATGAGTCTTGTAGCATAACGCTCTTTGAGTGCTCAAGCAGAGCAGAAAACTATATAAGAACAGTCCATTTACCATTTATTTTGGTGGTGGTGCCCTGACCAGCGGTTCCAGTAAAAGCCGCAGGTTTCTGGTTGACTTTGACAGACCTGTCTGAATAATGCTATAAACAGAGCACCAGGCCACAGATGCCAAAATACAACTTCAGTGTAAGCGAGCGGCTTACGAGAGCGAGAGTAGGCTGATTCTTTCAATGACTTTATGTTCATTCCGGTAAATAAGGTCTGCGGTTAACACGACATTTTTATTCTATGTTGTTGTACAAAATAGAAATACGGCCATAAATACGCCACTGCTTTTATATGTCCCCAAGAAGGTGTTTGCTGAGCAGCTAAATGGAGTCCGTTTATCACCCGTGATTAGCATTTTACCTCTTGGGACGGTTTTTACGCTTCAAAAAATCATATATTAGAAAGTAGTGACAGATTGGGGAGAATATACTGACGAGCAAAACCTGTAAGTATATACTTTTTTTTTCCAATGAGCTTATTTTCTGGGATAATCCAAAAGCCTATAGTCATGAGAGTATGAAAAAAGAGGGAAACTGGACTTCCTTTGCTTTGCAACATTTGTGACATTTCACCTCTTAAATACTTAGGACTCAAATGTTTCTTTTTCGAACTGAAGAAGTCTTTTAAATGAGAAGCCAAACTTCTTCAAACACCTACAGAAGTCAGTTTGCCTTTTATTTTAAGGCTCTCAAAACTACCTCAATGAATGAGAATGTACACAGACAAGTGTATCAGAGTATGTGTTATTGTTTTTTGACAAGGGGACCGATGTGCCACTACCTTCAAAATAAATGTCACCCCCAAAGGCCTTTCTTTATTAAACACCAACAAGAAAGCTGGATGTGTTTGACAGCCTTGGAGGTGATCACTTCAGCTTTTTTTAAGCTCATGTCCTTAATTTTGCTCTAATCCTGTTACCTAATTATTCTTACTGCAGACCATGTCCCCTGGTTCTTCTAAAGAGAAGAAAGACAAGAAAGACAAACCGAAAAAGAAGTCATCTGGGACTGTGTGGACGGTCCCCACAGAAAAGCCGTGGGCACGAGGCTGTAGCACCCCCACCCTGCCTCTTTATAACCCCCCTCCATCCACACCTGTCAAAGGGACCAGTATCAGCAAGCTCAAAGAGATGAACGGCTGGAAGTGAACCCAAAAACATACCTACATGTCAGTGTGCGTAAATTCATGCAGAAGATCAGGCGTAGATAGAGGTCAACTGGAAAATCACCACATAACTGACAGTCGAATGCTGATAGACTCGTATATGGCTGGTAAGTTAATCTACTTCAGCAGGAAACCAACAATCATGTGGATGTTCCCTTCTACTCCAAGAAATCATTTTTGGCTGGTAGATTATTTAAGGTCAGCAGCGACTTTAGGAATCCACCAGCAGATAAAGAAAAAAAAAGTACAGAATTAGGTCTCTGGTGCCCTCAGAGACCCGATAAAAAACCCAGCTGTCTGAAGCTGAGGACAGGCAGCACGCTACTAAAGAACACACGCAGCACGAACAGGGAGACGGTGGCTGAGACAAGCCAGTAAAACTGACTGGAAAATTTATGAGAAGAACAAACAGGCAGATGGTTTATCTCTCCAAAATATATAAATTGTCTTTAGAAATGTTCCTCAGGGGAGACCCTTCGTCTGCTCGCCTCTGTCTGCCCTGTTCCCCTCCTCTTTTCTCTTTCCAGTCTCTCTCAAGGAAAGGAACCACGTGGCCTGTGAGAATTATAAGATTGTAAAGCACCTTTTAGCATTTTATGCATCTTTGAGGTGCCAAATATGTCATGTGGAGCATCAGTGACGCAAAGCAGAGGCCCAGACATCAGTCTGAAGTGTAATGTGTTTCTGGAGGTGCAGATGGACTCTGACTGGACAGCTTTGACTATATTTGAACATGTGTAATATACTGTTATTTATATAATATGAAAGGTTCAATACTTCGTATGAAGTGTTTTTGTTTTATAATGTTTCTAAATGAAAATAAAAAAGTCAGGACTCTGTAACTTGTCTTTATGGACCGGGTGGAACTTTATCATAATGCAGTGATATGTACTTTACAGAAGCAAATCATTGACAAAAGCCCTGAATGGCACATACTTCAAGGATCTCTTCAGTCTAGCAGCACTAATCTAATTCCAATCCCACATATCCCATTCTGCTTTCACTTCAGGAGTACAAGGAGCCATGCGTCCAAGCACGTCACCTGCCCCAAACACTACCCAAAGACTACAAACGTGCTCAGCGTATCTTAGACAAAACAGAGAATCTACCTCCCCTCCACCAGGGAATGTTTTGAGCTGGGGCCAAGCCGCCAGCTCCTGTGCCCAGAGAAAGGTGCTTTTGTCTGGACTCAGAAACCTGGCTGGCTGGGCCACCGGCACCTCCTGGCTGGCTGCACGTCCCGGCCCTGAGCGGAGAGTAACTTGAGCCTTTTATTGCACAAGCGTGAAGCACTTCTCAGCTCCTTTACAACCACTGTCTGTGCCACACTGCTCTGCAGAGAGCCCACACACATTCAAGACTGTATGACTACACTTGTGAAGGCTTTATACTATTCACAATCCCTGATCCAGCTAACAAACTTTATACATTAAGTTACCACCTGAATTTTAATCTTTACAAGGCCTAACATTTGCAGAATACAAGTAAATCTGAGCTTTTTACAGACTCTCGGGTGATGTGGATCATACACACTCACATCGTCTGAACCTCAGTCTGCCAGCTCACAATCATGATCACAATCATCACTGTAAGCCTTGATTGACATTAGCGTGACCATGTCCTCCGCCCCACACTCCACGGCAGAGTGGAATTTTAACGTCCATTGAAACGTAATGAAAAAAAAACATCTGAACAAATGGAAATTACAACTTTTAGGCCAGAAAGCACAACTTTTCCCAGAATTAAAAATGCTGATGGAAATAATAAGCATTATTAGTTTTTATTAGATCCAATTAAACACCAGAGTGGATGGCGTGAAGCAACTGTGACAGACTCTGGTATGTGTGGTATGTTTGTGATTTTAGCTATGCGGTGTTGGTACTTTCTGTGGTGAGACAGCAGCCTTTGTGCCACAAGTCCTTTCTCTGCGTCAGCTGTTGCCACAGCTGCTGTTAATGCCGTGAGGTCAGCTGCCTCGCAGAGACAACAACAGAGCTGCAGCCATAACATATCTCCACTGCCGATCACCTGTAATACAATCAGATTTAATCCTTCTGTTGAAGTGTCTTGATGCATTCTCAATCATCCAGGAAAGTAAATCTCCAAAAGTTGAATCTGTTCATCTGGACGTAGCATTTTGTGGGAGAAACGTTTCGTCACTCATCCAAGTGACTTCTTCAGTCTCAGCTGACTGCAGGTTTCCCCAAATCTTATAAACAGTACATTTGCATAATGAATGAAACCAGCCCACTGAAGGAACAATGGGCTGTGAGGTCAGTTCCTTAATCATAATTATGCAAATTCCCACTTCTGTTGAAGTATGGTGTGGTTAGGCTAAATGGAAAATTAACCATCAACATGTAACATATACAGTACTGTAAAAAAAAGTATTTGACTAGTGTGTGACTATGACTTCTAACAAAATGATGCATTCTCATAAATTTCTAATTAATTCATTAATTAATTACATATAAGTGAGAGCCAGTGAATGCCACAGTGTTGCTTCTTGAGTACATGGACACTGGGGTGGCTGAGGGGTGGCTGTATCGGAAGGTTGGTGGTTCGATCCTTGGCTCCTCCAGTCTGTATGTCAACTATCCTTGGGCAAGATACTAACCCCAAGTTGCTCTCTGATGCATCCATCGGCGTATGAATGTGTGTGAATGTATTTAGAAAAAGCACTAATTACAGATAAAGTGCTTGTGAGAATGGGTGTGATTGGGTGAATGTGGCATGCTGTATAGAGCGCTTTGAGTACTCCGGGAGAGTAGAAAAGCGCTATATAAGAATCAGTCCATTTGCCATGATGTTCCACCTAAGAGACCTCAGGTACACCAGAGGTATAGGAAAAGAGAATTGGTAGGCATATGTGCTGTGGAGGCAAATTTTAATTTGTGCCCTCACATTCAGACTCAAGATATGAAAGCTCATCCATATGTTCTATCACCTGAGAAGGGGTTCCCTTCACCAAGGAAGCAGAAAAGTGACAAAAAGCAGCAGGTACACAATTCCCACAACTACTTTCAAATTGCTAGACAGCCTCGACAACTAGTCATGTTCACAATCGCATGTCATGTAAGACAAAAAATTAGCAACGTTACCCCCATTATCTAAGACATCAGTATTGTTGTTCTGCTTTTTAGAATAGCTTTCTGAAAAAACTTGTGACAGCAGAAGTGTTTGGACAAACCAGCACAGACCACTCCATGTCCTCAGACAGCTGTCAGTCAACACATATGGCTCCCAAAGGGATTTTTGTGAGGAAATAATACCATATTAGATGTGCTGTGGCACATGTTTGGGCTTTGGATTAGAAAGGATCAGGTTTCAGACAGCATGGCTTCAAAGAGCGGGTGGTTTTACTGTATATGGGCAATAAATCAAGTTATTAATGTTCAATCAAAATGAGAAATAAGTGGAACTGAAACTAGTTTACTATTCATGTTAAGTCACATGATTCTGTGCAAATCTGTGGTTTGGCTGTGACATGTGGAACTAAACTCCTGACTGTGAACAGTGGCACACAGTTTTTCACCTTTAACCCTGTTCAGCATGGGTTCACTCGAGGAGACGCTCACCAGCACTACACTTTCACCAAAGCACCTGTTTGTTGTCGCATAAAGCGATCACACTCTATGTCAGGCATCCAATATCATCCTAAATTACGCCTGAATTAGTTAAACAAATTACATTTATAGATTTGAGAGAAACAGAATCCTAAATTTTGTGTAATGCCAAATATAAAAGAAGATATTACCAGTCCAACATCATGTGAAAATGCCATACTAGGATATTATGCCTCTGCTGCCACCTATTGCACCTACCTGCTACAGTACATGATCATTAAAGGACAATACCACTGTGCTTTAGATAAATGTTGTTACCGTTGATTTAGAGTTTAAGTAACTGTTGTTGTATGATGCAATTTAAGACTATAAACCATTAGCAATATGTTTTCTCATTGTCTGTCTTGTGAACATAATATTGAAGAAGGGCTTTAAACTAGGGGTGATCGTGGCTCAAGAGTTGGTAGTTTGTCTTGTAATCGGAAGGTTGCTCGGTCGTTGTGTCCTTGGGCAGGACACTTCACCTACCGACTACTGGTGATGGCCAGAGGGGCCAATGGCGTGATATGGCAGCCTCGCCTCTGTCACTCTGTCCCAGGGCAGCTGTGGCTACAACAGTAGCTTGCCTCCACCAGTGTGTGAATGTGAGAATGAATGAATAGTGGAATTGTGAAGCACTTTGAGGGTCTCGAAAAGCGCTATATAAATGCAATCCATTATTATTAGTTTCTTGTCTTTCTCACAAAAATCTTCCTGGACTTATGAATAAACTGATTAGATTTTACTAGTCAAAAATTAAAGTCGGAGGCCACTTTGACCTAACCAAACACATTTCAGTCAGGTCCTCCTTTTTATCTGTAATAATTTATTTTGCCTGTATGCACTCCAGTTAAGCACAGAACAGAGCACATACCAGTGACAACAAAAGTGACATTCATTAAGAGAGAAACAGCACAGCTGTAGGCAGACTAAGTTTAAACAGCACACCCTATATCTGACTATATGACAGCTGTACTTTCGGCTATAAGCAGACCAATCACTCACTCTGGGCTAGAATTCAGTTCAGCTGATCTTGCAGTTTGACTTTGTGGCCTCCCAAAACTAACCCCATACTTGATTTTTGGTCATAACCCAATAACTTTTGCACTAAATATGAGAAAATTTCAATTTTACAACTGTTTGTTGAACATTAATAACTTGATTGTGACATTTAATTATCAAAAGGTCTGGGACCAATTTTACAGTAACATCATGTTTTGCAAAAGCATTTTTGCCACTAATTAGAACATTAGAACAGGTCATTAGAACAGGTCATCTACTAATTATTTTAGAAAGATCCCTGGCTTCTCCAGTAAATTTGTCTTAGTGCCCTTGAGCAAGATACTGAAACGTAATTTAGACCTAAATGCATCCATTAGAGTGTAACTGTGTGCTTAATAGATACAAACTCCATAAAGGCATACAACAACATGCTGTATGAACCACATTGAGTGCACAATTAGAGTATAACAATGTTTTATAAGTACCAGTCCATGTAACATTAATTAATTACATAACTCAGGAACAAAGGGGGAAACCACATTACATTTCTGGTCAGATACTAAGCTGGGCAACATTAATCTTTAGAGCCCATCTCCAAACCGTAAATACTATAGAAGACCTGTGTAGAAACACCATCTATATTTTAGAAATCATAGCTGTATTTGTAGCAGCAGCTATATGTATTAAACTTTAGGTTCATGTAAAGGTTTTATTCACAAAAAATAAACACGCCTAGTATCCTTTATGTTCTTCACAAACAGACATGAAACTGCAGTTTTCTAATTTTTATTTAGCATCTTCATATGAAGGGTTTGTTGTGATGTATCCAGGTAAAAAAATCCTAGAAAAGTGATCCTGTTCATCTGACGGCAGTATTTGCAGTGAGATAAACACCGACCCCTGCTGGCCAACAAAAAGAATGTCGTCTCTGAGACCAAAGAAGTCATTTCAATGAGTGATGAAATGTTTCTCCTACTAATAAACGCCACATCTAGATGAACAGAATCACTTTTTACTTAAGGCGCATGAACCGTTCTACTTTTCCTGATTATAAGGAACACAGTTATACACAATTTTGTGCAGGGATGAACTGATACGTTGTTTGATATCAGCCTTGTTGACTGACATGACATTTACCTTTGCTGTGTCTCATAGATTTCGCTAAAGCAGAAGGAACGACTAAAAGAAAAAGTACAAATACAAAAATATGCACTAGCTATCAGTCAAACTGGGATTTTAAACTCTGATATCAATCTACAGCTGATGTATCTGGAAGCACGTTTTCATCGGGCACTGTTAAAAATGATTCTCTCGATCATCAAACTCCTGTGTAATTCTAAATTACAGGAAAACACAGCGTTACAGCTGATGATGGTTGTTCCACTCTCTGTATTCCTGCTGCCATTTCTGAGATGTGGAACCCAAACAGGCCAACTCTGCAGCACTGCATCCTCTCATGTTTACAGACGCACTGATGGATGGTAGGTGGTGTGTAGTGTGGCACGTCCCAGTGTGGTTTAGCGATGCAGTGTCAGGAATGAACGGCTGACCTGCTGCACAATAACACAGAACAGCTGTGAAGTCACTGCAAAAAAGATCAAAACTGATTTGTAGCTGAAAATTACTTAAATTATCTGAGTAGACTTTTTAAAGAACTGAACTTCTAAAATAAATGAAGTCCTGCTCGGTACCTGCAGGAGGCTCCTCACAGTTATCTGCATGTCCTCTTTGTTCACACACAGCTCCAGCTCCTTTCCTTCTTCACTTGGCTCTTTTGATTGGCTCGCTGTGCTCTCATTAGTCAGAGTCATGTTGCAGAGCTTCTCACTCAGTCTAAGAACAAAATTCAACACAAGACAACGAAAGACTGACTTTGTCAGCTACCTCAATGTCAGGTATCATCCAGCCTTCAAATTCACCTCTGTGTTTCTGACCTTTGTGGATCAGAGGAGGAGCTACAGGCCTGCATGGTTTCCATCAGCTGAGCTCTGATCGCTTGTCCTTTTGGGCTGGACAATACATCAGAGACCCTGCAGCCTGGGAACAGACTCATAAGCATAGGAGCCACCTACACAAACAGACACACACAATTAACACAAGATTTTAAAATATTAAAATGAAATGCATCAGTAAAGTTTTACTGGTAAAACTTTTGAAAGTGTAAATGTTTATCCCACAAGAGGTTTTAAAGTTTCTTGTTAATTGATTAGAAGTTAACAGATGACCGGCCAATAACTTCCTTATTTTAGCTGTTAATTGGCTCCTTTAGTGTTGGGCTGGGATGACTGTTCGCATTAAAACAACTTCCATTCAGGGTTATTTGAGTGTCGTGTCTTCTCCTTATCTAAGGGCTCTGTCAGACATTGCGTTAATCTTATTGAATGAAATCTTTTGAAATGAAATGTGGTTTTACTGAAAACCACAAAAGATTAAAGAATTTGAGACCTCCTCGTGGGTGGGGTCCAGAATCAGCATGCAGATGAAGTCCTGCCTAGCCCCGCTCAGGTTCAGCAGCTTTCGAAAAGCCTTCGATCTGCTCTCGTAGTAAAGGCTAGAAGCAGGGTTGTGCTGGATGGCCAGAGAAAACATATCGACGGCCTCCTGGAAACGCCTGCAGATCCAGACACACACATTCAACAGTATATCAGCTAAGTGACATTTTATAACTTGACTTTATAAGTTTCTCTGTGTGGGTGTTAATGGGATGTTCTCCATGTGGTTCTGACCCATCCTGGAAACACAAAGATCCCAGCGTGTTGTAAATGACAGCGAGGCGGAGGCGGACAGCAGGGTCATTTGGCTGCATCATCTCCTCAGCCTGCCGGTAGTCAGCCAGAGCATAGTACCAATAACTCTGCTTAAAGAAACAGTCTGACATACACATATAAGCATCAAAATGGTTCCTCAGTTAAGCATTTAGTGTCAATATTTCATTAACTTTACACACATTAACTCTGGTTTTAATTTTCATAATAGCTGCTTTGATGATGTAAAGACAGGTGAAAAACTAAACCCTAACATGATGAACGGCACTCTTCCTACAGATATTCCCATATTTGGTGTTTGATTGATGCTGAGAGAGTTGCGTCTCACATGTTGGTCCACAATCTCCCCACAGGCACTCAGCTGGGTAATTGTGGAGGCCAAGCAAATGATTCACATCATTTTCAAAAAATTCAGTCTGGTCCAGCAGGATCAAAATGTTTCATCATATGATGACAGGAAACTATTTTTGTGTTGTTTTTCAGTGATGATTCTCTCTGAGGGAACACGTGTGGCCACAACATATCAACAAAATCCCCAAGTCCAGCGCCTGGCATTATTGAACTGGCTTCATTTTCCAGTGCTGCTCGCCTCAACCTCATTCCTCCTCCTCTCTGTGCCACCCCATTTAACAAAAATCCTGCAAATGCCCCTGGATATAACAATGAGAGGGAAAATGAAAGACAGGGTAGTGGGAGTGGGATGATGTTTAGCAAAGGGCTTGGGACTGAACTGAAATCCAAGAAGGATTCATGCTTAACTTATGCTCCCGTGGTTGTGTTAGCTTATGGAGGGATTTCCCTTTAGAAAGCCTACAGAGAGACGGAGAGGGGTTTTGAACAACTGCAAACGTGCTCCCATGCAGTCCTCCAAAATCCCAACTGCATGTTGCTCGACATGAATGACAGTGTGCATCAGTCAAACGCTGATTAGCTGACACGTGGGCCAGAATAGGAAGAGGAGTCTCAGTGGAGATCACCAGGAATGGGAAAAGTATGAAACAACAAAAAAAAAGAAAAAACATCACTGTTTTTAACATTTCACATCACCTTTTTGCATGTTATATGTCAATTCTTCTCTGACACTGATTAATGGACCAACAACAGCGTAAGCATAAGTGGCCCACAGACCGGTTGTACAACATATTTTTTATACAGCCCGCATCTGGCAGCAGATGCTCTCTGCAATCTGAAGCTGCATATGTACTGCCAACAGACTCTCAACGCACTACTGTCGCTGAACCATTCATTTCCAATCACCCTGGTATTACATGGTAAGATGTGAGATACAGGGGCTATCCAAATACATGGCTATTAAATTGTGTTTTATCCCAATCCATTCGTGATGGAGAGTGTAGAGTGGTGAAACTCTAAAAACGGTGCATGATCTTCAGTTGGAGCAGCTCTTCAGTCTTGCTGCCTAAAAATCTGGTTTGTCAGGTTTCCCCTGTCACATTAGATGTTTTGCCTCTTTTAACGTGCAGGAAGTCACATGCTTCAAACACTTAGAATGACACTCAGTGTAAGATCCTCTTTGACTAAATACCCTGATTCACAGTGCTGATGATCCATGACAAAATCTCGTCAAGTATAAGGTGTACTTTTGGCTTTAAAGTCTCACGTTCTGGCTGTTGCATTACTCAAACTTCCAAAGTGCTGAATATGAATGTGCGCTTGCACAGAAAGGAGAAATTTTCACACATTAATTCTCAAAAATGTCATAACAGGTTTTGAGATCATACAAAGTTGTTGTCCAGGCAATCACTCGGAAGGGAACATCAAACATACTTTGTACACAACATTCGACATTAGTTTTCTTACATTCAACTCAAATCAATAATGTTTAGAGCAAGCAGCAATCTCTGGGGCTGAGTGCCAAAGCCAATGCTGAAGGGCCAAAAGCTGCAGTTCCTCCAATGGCCACTTGAGGCTGACTCCAAAAGTGAGTCAACTGCCATAAACTCCTACGTAAAATGGACAGTGTCACAGCAGAAATAACAGTTTCCCCTTTCATAAGAACTGTACATGGGATGTATATAATAAATATATAATGCGTTTAAAAAAGAGAGAGCATTAAACATGAGCATTTAAGTAGGTAATGAATATTAATTATTAAAATCATGCTATGAGATTGCAGTTATGTGTATATGTTAAAAAACTGGCGTCTATCAGATAGTCAAAGAAAAGTTGTTGACGAGAATCAACCGAAACAAGGAAATCAACAGAAAAAGAAAACAAAAAGCAGGAAATAATTTATCTAAGTTTTACATTTCCATCAGAGATCTGATTAAAGGTTGAGGTGAGTCAAAGAAGATGTTCAGTATTTTGGGGGGTGCTTGATCTAAGAACATCTGGGGTTTCATTGCATGGGTGAAAAGAGCAGAGGACTCACACACAGACAGGTCAGGTGTCACAGCCTCACCTCCTCGGTTCACGTACAGGCCTGCCTGGCCCTTCTCTTCCTCAATGGCTTTGTTGAGAAGCAGAGTCGCCTCTGCGTAGAGACCTTTGCAAAAGCACTGAACGGCAAAATCATTGTAGATGAGAGCCAGCTGAAACTGCGCCTCCTCCTGCACAGAGCAACTCTTAGCCTTATCATCTCTGACCTCCACCTTCTGACTCCTGATTTCCTGCTGTCCCTCCTTCTCCTCTTCTCCACTCAGTTCCACAGCCTGGATTATATCCTCAATGGCTGGTATGAAGTTCTTCATCCGTCTATACAGAGTCCCTCTGCAAATGCAAGGGAATAGCATTCAGCTGAATTAAATACATGTCAGCAAGTCAACATTCAGCTGTGTAACAGTCCCAAAACAGATTTTGTTAAGGTCTACACATTGGCTGGACACACCTGAACAGGTAGAGGCGTCCGTCCTCTGGGCTGTTGGCTAGAGCGATATTAATCATGCAAAGGGCTTCAGGCAACTCTCCACACAAAGCTTTGTCCACAGCCCTTTGTCTCGCCTGTTCACTCGCCTCCCGCAGCTGGAGTTGCAGAGCTCCAGCCACCGGACAGGTCGGGTTCAACGCCAACGCCGACCGCACGTCATGATAACAAACTGATGTCTGGATAGAAGAAGAAAGCTTCTGCTGGTTTAATCATAAATCTTAAACAGTAGACAAAGTATACTTACAACACTATATTGGCATGAACTGATGAGATCTTCAGAAGTAAAAAAAAAAAAACAGACTAAATGAAATTGTTGAGAATTAAAGCGCATTTCATCTCAAGAAAGTTTGCAGGTTATATCTGATATGAAACTTAAACACTTAAAGATTGAGGAAATAGGAAATAGCAGCAACTGCAAATCTGGCCAAATCTGGCTGTTTTATTACAGCAGTCATTATGATAGCAACATTAGTGTATAATGTTTGTAGACCCTTTATCTACAACATCACTTAGCATTTACACAAACATTTCATATGACTTTTTTCCGCTTGGCTGAACACTAACTGAGACCACATGATATCTTTGTGGTTACAATGTGATGACAGACAAGATCTTACATGAGAGGCATCCATGGATCCACAACCTCAGCACTTTGTTCTCTTATTGCTGATTTATTCTTGACAAAATCAGTTTGTGGAAGCCTCAGTTCCCAATTTCAACTGTTTTTTACAGCCTATGTATTGTAATGCTGCATGTTCCGTCCTGCTCTGTAGCTATAGTTAGTACATTGGCCCATTACACAGAGATCAATCAAAGAATCTTGGTATTAAAATATCCTGAACATGAATGCAAAATGCAAAATGTTAAGATTTTTACATAGGTTATACAGAGAGGTGTAAGAGATGTGACCTTGTTAAGCTCTTTGTGCAGTCGGGCTCTGAGGATGTATAGGTCGGAGGTGGGACCTTCTGATGCCATCCAGTCATTTACCAGCTTCAGACAGTCAGCGTGGCGACCTAAAGCTGTCAGACAGGCCAAGCTGGAATGAAAAGTATATGTATGTTTGTTAATTTCACATTTGAACTCTTGGGGACTTGTTATTAATCTTTTACCTTCTGTACACGAATAACAAATGCTCAAATCAATTATAAGGGAACTATAAGGTAACTTAGACACTAAACATATATTGTACTTCAGTCTAGATGTTATGGCTGAGGCTCCTGACCTTCTGACCTTGTGAGCTCTGCAACCCGGTTTCACCTCAGCAGCTTTGCTGAAAGCCTCCAGTGCATCTACAAAAAAACCTTGGTCGAACAAACACTGACCCTGGGACAACAAGAGGCAGAGGGATCTCTGTTAGGATAGTTCTCTAATGCCCACTTAAATCAAAATAGGATTCTTATTTCAACTGTAGTAATTAATGTTTGGTTGCTCTGCTCTGCAGCAGTATGCATCCCCGCCTTTCCATGGAAAGGCTAAAGGCAAGGAAAACCGCACCAAAACCCTTCTCATAGAACAGAACAGGCATTAATGACATCAAATATAACCTTGATTATTTCATAAACAGAAGGAAACAGCGAACCTGGATGGTAAGTGGGTTGCAAGGAGGCATACATTGGCAGCAGTAGGTAAATCAGTGCATGCTATATGAGATTTGCAACTTGGGTGTGTAGTTTGGCACTAAGATCAGCTGATCTGCCAGGCCTGTGGCTGAGTTTGACTCAGTTAGCCACTAGAACTAAGTATAAGCTCAGTTCTATGTAGAATAAACTTAGATTCCAAGGAGATATATGATATAATGAACGTATATTTGAGAGAAACACTGTCAAACAATATGCAATATTTTTCATGTCAACAACTTTAAATCAAACAGAAAATAACATGTTTTTTTCTTTTAAATTATTTTTTGCTTAAGAGGTGCTCACAGCTAGAGTCGTGTCCTGAGATGACCTGAATAAAAATCCTCAAATAGAAAAAAAACTTTCTGAAACTGAGTGTTCAGACCTTCTGTGTGTATCCAGTATTGTAGCAGTATATTCATGACAGAAAATAAGGAACGACATGGCAGGTCTTCATCATTGGACCCCGCGAATACTTCTACCTGCAGATAGTAAATGAAGGCCAAACGATCCTTGAAGGCTCCAGGCTCCAAGAGCCAGGCCTGTTTGTAACAGGCTGCTGCTGACTGGAAGTCACACAGCTGTAGGTAGGCCTCTGCCTGGCTCACATACAGCTGAACCTAGAACATGTAATATCACAGGCTATAACAATATAGAGAGTATAAGACACAGGCCAGAAAAGCGACGCATACATAATATCCAGAAAGCATAACTAAAGGTTATGTTTTTTAAAAAAAGCCTCTTCTGATCTATTTTATATGAAAATCAGCAACATCTTGTGTGACCACTGTGGAAGGTGACCTGTTGTGGCTGCAGAGTGATGGCTTTGGAGAAGCAGATGACAGCCCTCTCATACTGGGACTTCCCCATTGCCTCTTCCCCATTTGTATTACTGCAATAACAAAAACAAAAAAAAATATTACTTAACAATGAAAATACTTAAAATTCAATAAACTGTCTGTATATAAGTGGAAGGTAATCAGACACAATTTGGTTTTAAAGGAAGTGGAAGGGAGCTAAAACAACTTATTCCACACAGAGGATGAACTTAGATGAAGCACAAAGGCCCAATATAACATAAATAATGACTATAATAAGAAGTATAACACCATTTTAAATTTACTGCTGTACGTATTCAAGACACATAGATATCAGTCACTGTTGATTCTCACTGCTCAGCGGCCTTGCTCTGAATGATAAGGCTCCCCTGCAGGTCTGGTCTTTGACAGGATTTTTCTGTGTGAAGAAATATTTTACTGGAGCCAAACAGCCGTTTCAGGGTGCTTTTTCTCTTGGCCTCAACCAGCTCCTCTTCTGATACAGCAGTGGGGAAAAAACTCTGCTCTGCATCCTGGAGGTGGACAATCAAAAGATTTCAGTTCACTTTTTCTGAGGTGGCACACTGTTTTATCTCGACAACATCACATAACAGTTTATTAGTGAGGCTATTATTAAGGTAGTGGAAAACATTTATTGTGTGCTGTTATGCATTTAAAATTTTTAAATTACAAGTCTTATTCCGACCTAAAAACACTTTGCGTCACTTTCAATGTTCACTCAGTAGCAGTAACGTTATTTAACCTGGGTTTGTGCTAGTTAACTAGCTCAGGCATCATAAATGAAACAAACATCTTTTATACACAACCAACAGGCTGGGCCTGACTACATTTTCACTGTTGCTTTTCAGTCACTTTTTACCGTTTGGTCATCTGTCTCCTCAGATGTGTCCATTGCGTCACTGAAAATGCTGTTTCGAGCTGTTTTACACTTACGCAGTCACTTTTACGACCTTTATTTTTTGCTTTGCTTGTATAAAGTTGTTGCCTAATGTTGAAAATCCGAGGGTCGCCATGGAAACCAACTTCAACACTCCTAGAAGCTCTTATTTTGGAAACAAATCGTGAGCGAGAGATCGCTTTCTTCCTGTTGTTTCGCCGTGTTAAAATGCAAAATAAATAACATTAACGTCTTTTAATAAGCTGTAGCTATTAAGTAAAATTAAAACACATGCAAAAATTTATGAGCTGTGTAACGCTACGTATCTGCTAGCTTAAAGGAATGGGCTTTAACTAATTCTGAAGGAATGACCGCGATTAACCAGAATATAAAACGTTAAAAATTAAAGTGAGTTTAATTTTTAGAGTAAAGGTGTCTGTTACTCTATCTTTGCTTTAATAAAGATAGGAGACTGCAGTCTGTTTTGGGCGATAGACCTCATACTAGGAGTTTTACTGTGAAACTACTTACACGTATGGGAACAGGAAATAAGAGGAACACAGGACGATCAGCTGACTTCAGTGTTGACAAAGCAAGTTAACCGCCGGTGAGAAGCAAATGTTCTCGGTAATGGTCACATTGTTTTTCCAGCTGAATTGTCCGATATTTTCTTCACGGATATCTCAGATGGTCTAACTTCTTCTTTTTTCTGATTCCGTCCTGGTGGTTTATCGCTTTCTTCGACTGTTTTTCTAGCTTTTGTTCGGGGATTTTTAAATTAGTTTCTGACATGTGATCATTGTCAAAGGTGAACAGAGGTAAAAACCAGGAAAGATTGCTACTACTGCTGTCGGTATGGACATCCAAGATGAGAGGAGAAGGCTGCTGGATGCCGAGGGTGGAGATCCAACAGGACTCATGTCCGAGCAAGATGCTTATCTGAGGTCAGTGTAGCTCTACCACAGCAGATCATTTCAGAGGGTTTACGTATCATCTAAATATACAGAGTTATCTAGACCATGCAGATAATGTTGTAGTTTTTACTCTCCCCTTGCTGTTTTGGAGAAACCAGTTTAATTACGGATATTATTGCTTTGTTTAGTTTTAATGGTGTAGCATAATTTATTGGTGTGTGTGTGTGTGTGTGTGTGTGTGTGTGTGTGTGTGTGTGTGTGTGTGTGTACTAAATTTAAAGATTATGGCATACTGAACAAGCAGTTGATATTTGCTTAGCTTCTTTTTGCTTGCTTATTTGGAACCTGAAAGGGCCACAGAGGAGAATCTGGAGTTTGCTTGATAACAACTGTTTTATGTTGACCTAGATGAAAGCCAATGGCTACTAGAGGAATTACACAGATGAGTGACAAATTAAAGGAAAACACTGAACCCTTCACCTCTGCATTGGGGAGATGTGGTATGCTGTCATGGATGGGTTTTTTCCCCCTTAGCAGGAAGCTCACTGAATATCAATACAATATTCTTCTGAGTGATCGCCTTTATCCTACAGTGAAGCATTTCTGTCCTGCATGGAGATTTAAAGGAGCATCACGTCACTACAATGAAGTAAAGCGAGTACATCAGCATTCTGAGAACTAGATTTTAGCATGTGATTTGATGCAGAGTTTCCTGCTTCAGAAAGCTTCTACTGATCTACACTGCAGTAACAGTTGTAGGAGGGCCCCTTCCTGTCCCAACAGTACTGCCCACCATGGCTCAAAGAAAGGTCCACGAAGACATGGATGAGCAAGTTTGGTGTGGAAGAACTTGACTGGCCTGACCTCAACACCTTTGGTTTGAATTATAGTGATGATTGCAAAACCGGCTTTTGTATCCAACAGTCCAAGGGTGACTTGAACATATGGTCATGTGGTACACCACATACTGGTGTTGTAGCTGTAAAGTGGGGGCAAAAAAAAGCTTTTATTTTTATATTCTTAAGTTTTAATAACATTAATGTAATTACATTTTTTATATATTAATGTAAATCTGCAAAATAATGTTACGAACCCTGAAAAGATTATCATTTAGTACACCCCATGCCCCCTTTAAACTCACTGGAGCTTACAGACAATCTCATTAGAAATGATGCATGTCATCCATGCCATGATATTATAGGCTTAAAAGAAGTAGCAGAAATTATTTTCTCTTTTGTCCCTGAAGCATATTAATGAGGCTGAGCTTCTTTCTATCATATGTGAGACCTGACCTTTACCTGCTACACTAATCTGTGTTCCTCTTTCTCTCCACAGCAAAGTGAAGAATCGAAACTTGTACCTTGCGACACTTGCCTCTGTTCTGGGTCCCATGAGCTTCGGGTTCGTGCTGGGATACAGCTCTCCCGCCATCCCCGAACTCACCAAGATTGAGGACTCTCGGCTGAGACTGGACGATAACCAGGCTTCCTGGTTTGGGGTATGATGACAGCCATGTTCATTTCGTATTGCACCAGGCAATTTTAACAGCAGATTTGTGTGACATCTCATTTCATCCAACACATCCTGTAAAAAAGACACAAAAGAAAGAGCCGGATGAAATTAAAATCTGTTGACTGTATGTTTAAAATTAATCATTTTAGCACATTTTAAGCCAGGCTTCAATAATCATGGTCATAACAGTTTATGACATAAAACGGTGGAAGAGTCACTGAAGGAACAACTTAATATACTGATCAGCCACGACACTGAAGCCATGTGCCTAGTGGTTTGTAGGTTCCCTTCTTGGTAACCCAGTGGTAACATTTTGGCCGCCTCCATGTTTGTGTTTTTTTTGAGCCAGAAGTGACCACACTTGAACGAGAGGCTGGATTGTTTGGTGTAATTGTTTAAAATAATAGAAGCTGGCATCCGTAACAGTCACAACTCTAACGCTAAGCCTTAAGACAATCACACCGTTGAGTGGCTATAAAAGAAGTCACCTCCTGTATAGTAGTTGATAAATGGGGAAACTAGCCATAGAGACCCCAAAAGGTTGATTCTTTTCATCTGGACGTAGCAATTTCAGTGGGAGAAACTTTTCATCACTCCTTCAGTCTCAGCTGACTGCAGGTTTCCCCAACCTGCTGTCAGCTTTGTGTGTATACGTGTTAAAGGTAACATCTTCATGAATGGCAGTACCTAAGGTTTGCCTTCAGTATATTGTAATCTTCTTCTTCTTTTGACTGCTCCCTTTATGGGTTGCCACACTAGATCATCTGCCTCCATCTCACCCTATCCCATCCTCTTCTGTCACAGCAACCGTCTGCATGTTCTCCTTTACTATGTTCATGAATCTTCCTATTTTTCTCCTGCCTGGGAGCCTAATGTTCAACATCATTTGCCCAGTTTATCTACTATCCCTCCTCTGCACATGCCCAAATTATGTTAGCATTGCCTCTCGAACTTTGTTTCCAAAACACTTAACCTGAGGGTCACTACTCTGATGTACTCATTTCAAGTCCCGTCCACTGTAATGAGAGGATCTGTGTAATTTTTGCCCTTTTAATGTTGGGTATAAAGAGTATATGCACCCTTTAAAGCCAAGCTGTCTGTTTTTAAAATAGGTTGAAAGTATTTCACTTAAACATATGGTCATGTGTTACATGGCATACTGGTGTAAAGTTGGTCTATATACTGCAAGTGCTGGAGCTTTGGCCTTTTTCAAAATAGGCACTAATGCATAATAGAATATATAGTCCAGATGTTAACTCAACAGAAATAGTTAAACCCTGTTTAATTATTCTTTTAAAATAATAAAATTGATTAAATGCAAAATAAAGTTCAAATAATTCATTAACGTTTATTGCTGACGATCTGTTCTGTGTTTCAGTCCATAGTGACGGTGGGAGCAGCGTTGGCCGGGCTACTTGGTGGCTGGATGGTGGAGAAGATTGGCAGGAAGGTCAGTCTGATGTTATGCGCGCTGCCATTTGTCTCCGGCTTCACCATCATCATCGCGGCGCAGAACGTGTGGATGTTTTACGTTGGCAGAATACTGACAGGCCTCGCCAGCGGCATCACCTCACTGGTTGTCCCGGTATGTCATTTAAAAGCAGATTAAATGCCTCTTTAATATTTGACCCGACATCTGTTGATGTGAAGATTAGCCAGTTTGATTCCAGAAGAAAAAAATCCATCTCCAAAAATTGAAATGTCAGGCAGAAAAAACAAGGTATGCTTTCATTTTGTGGGATTAAGAAGTAGCTGCACAGTATCACTTGAACACCGATTAAAAATTAGAGAGTATAATCTGACACATTGCCTTAAATGGTGTGACAGCCAGACACCGAATGACCTGAGGGGCTGCACCTACACTCAGTGAGATAAATAAGGATTGTTTTGAGCAGTGAATCATGCAAAGCCATTGTAGACTAAAAATATGGAGCTAGAAATGAACAGAATAAGACCACCTTTGCTTTAATAACATAAATGATTGTTAATGTGGATCAGTCCATTCAAATGCCAAACATTTGTTGGGTTTGGCTTCTCAAATGTGAATCGTAAATGTGCTCTTAACTTTATATAAACAAAATTATATGTGTTTGGTTTATAAACCATTAAGAGAACAGTTCTGTGTACTAAAGGTTTGAATTTTTGATGTTCTCCCTTCTCTCCCCTCAAACAGGTGTATATTTCTGAGATGGCACATGAAAAGGTCCGTGGGACTTTAGGCTCCTGTGTGCAGCTCATGGTGGTGATAGGCATCATGGGAGCTTATCTTGGAGGTATGGAACTGATGTTTAAAGTTTTTATGGCATCTTTAAAACTCTCTTTGTAAAGTCTACATGGCTACAAGAACTGCATAAACTTTAGTACTAAAGAAAAAGTGTCAGATAACAACAACGTTTTACAACCTACAAATCATTGAAAGATGATGTAACAAATGTGGCATTCACATGATCATCGTCATATACGATCCGATTCCTCTGCTGCCTTTTAGACAACAGCCTCACTGCTTGACCTGTGTGAAAATGGCTGCTTCTGGCTAATCTTGTTAGCTGCGTGCTGTGCATGATTTCCTAATAAAAGCTGGTATGTTTTGAGATGTGGATTTGTCTCGTGGTGCTCTGGAGGTGGGTTGCTGTGCAGACACAGCAGCTGTTTGGTTGTGGGTAGATGTGGTTTTTGAATTGTATCAAAGGTCTCTCAGAGTTTGCAGTGATAAGTTGTGGAATAACATCATAAGGTTAAAAATAGAACAATTTATTTATGAATCAGTTGAACAGGAAATGATGAACAACTATTTAGCTGATCGGTAAACTGGTTTAGAACCTGTTTCTCTGTCTGAGCCTCGTGACTGAATTTTGACTTGACCATAATATAGCTGCACTCCCTCTGTGTGCCCTCCAAAGCTAAAATTACTCAAATAAATACAAAAAAACCTGAAACTCAGTTTTCTGGTAATCAGTTTAGAGTGTGCGCTTGAGTTTTATAACTAATCAAAAAAAGACAAGCCCAAACCTCTTCTTATTCAACGCTCTGAACGAATGGTTCCTGTGCAAAAGGTGCTCTGTTCTCATTCTTGGTAGACTGGCTTAATCAGGAACTGTAGTCACTAAAGTACTGAAAACTGAGAGAGAGAGAGAGAGAGAGAGAGAGAGGCGCGCACACACACACACAAACACACACACACACTTGTTTTCAAGTGTGAAGACATCGAGACATCTCATTGACATAATGCTTTTCCTAGCTGCTTACCATAACCCTAACCATGAAAAATGAATACCTAACCCTAACCCTCAGTCTAAACCTAACCACAACCTAACTGTAACCCTGACCTTAAAACCACATTTTGAGCCTCAAAAATGCCTTCAAACTGGTGGGGACGGTCATTTTGTCCCCCTAAGTGACTGTTGGTCCCCACAGGTATAGTAGCATCCCAATTTTCTGTCCTCACAAAGACGTCTAAACGTGTGTATACACACACACAAACACAGTATTATGTTAACTGTATTTCATAGACAATCTGGTAACTTGGGTAACATTTGACAAATAGAACTTATGGATAAAGTTTGAGAAACAGGAAAATGCTAAGGAATAAGGCAATTGTATAAGAATGCAGGAAAAACCTGAAGTAAAAAGCACGTGTTGGAACTGCGACATTTCACATTGGTCTATAGTCTCCAGGTCTGAAAAATAAAGCTAAACCTGTAATGCTTTTAATGGCCAGCAGGGGCTCACTACTCAGTTGCAAAGATAGCTTATCGCTCACTTGATTTATAACCTCAGTAAACAGGTTCCTAATTAGTTTATTGTATCAGTCACTAGCCTCCTCAAGTCTTCCTCAATATAACATGATGCTCATTGTATAAATTATTGTCTCATTAGCATACAGAAGGATCATAAGAGTACACATTAGGACAGACTTACCTTAATATTGACACGTTGCTGCCCAGTGAGCATGCATTGCCTTTCTCACTTAAATCGGCCCCTCACTTATAATGTTTGGTTTTAAACACTTAGATATGGGGGCAGCATAAATGCTCACCTTGAGGCTTCAGGAAAAACTAAAAGTGTCAGTTCAAATGGTTCTCACTGTTAAGACAAAGTTGTTTCAAAAAAGCTGCATGGTTTGATGTGATGGATCACATCATGGAATTTGTTAAAAATCAAATTGTCTTTCATATGTACAAGAAATGTTGCTTATTTCTATTGAGGCTTTTTTTGTTTAGTTTTTTTATTTGTAAAGGGGGAAATGTCTCTGTTAGATGTTTTTTAACTCATTCAGTGATTTAGTGATTACCTGTTTGGCCAAAATTAACAACCTTCTCTGAGCAAAAATTAACACATATGACACTTTAGATGCCAATTTTGAAATATAATAAATATCCTTGTTCCTGTTCTTGTAAAATTAAAATGAATGGCTTCTAAAACTTCTTTTCCACATTTCTTTAAACAAAAGATGAGGAATAGCTGTAGAAATGGCTCATCCTGAGTGTGTGTGAACCTGTCCTGCAGGTCTCTTTATGGACTGGCGTTGGTTGGCGATCTGCTGCTCCATCCCACCGACGCTGCTGATGGTCTTTATGTCCTTCATGCCTGAAACGCCCCGCTTCCTGCTGTCACAGGGCAAGCGAAGGGAGGCTGTGGAGTCACTGCGCTTCTTACGTGGACCAGACGCTCCTGTCGAATGGGAGTGCGCCCGCATTGAGGAAGCATGTGATGAGCAGGTGATATAAGACAAGATTTTCTGGCCACAGCGCCTTTGCCCTCCTCAATTGTAATTCAGCCACTGTGGGGAGTTTGGCTTGATGATTGATGTTATTCTGTTTTCCTCCTAGGGTTCTAAATTCCAGCTGTCTGACCTGAAGGATCCTGGTGTCTACAAGCCTCTGGTGATTGGCATCATGCTGATGATCTTCCAGCAGATGAGCGGAATCAACGCCATCATGTTCTATGCTGAGAATATATTTGAACAGGCACATTTTAAGGTAGCTCATTCACAGGCGTTACTGCTCTTTCTATCACTCACTAAACAAAGCAGATGAAGGAGCAGAAGAGCAAGACTTCACAGGACAGTGCTGGCACCTTCTTATCAAAAATTGATTTGTCGTGTTGCACTTTTCCCAAAAAGGCCTTTTTGGGAAATAGGAGTAGGGCTAAAAACAAAAGTCACAAGTTAGAATGTAACAAAATGCAAAACATTTCAGTGAACACACTAATAGAAAGCTCTCCCCTTGGAGGTGAAAATTGAATTCAACAGCAAAATTATCAATTTCCAAGTTTTCAGTGAAAACATAAATTCATTATAGACCTGTCTTTCTTCTTATTCTGCAGCAAAGTGACCTGGCGTCAGTGATCGTGGGTCTCATTCAGGTCGTCTTTACTGGAGTAGCAGCGCTTATCATGGACAAGGCTGGAAGGAAAGTCCTTCTCATTATCTCAGGTAGCCAGAATCTTTAAATGTAATTATTAACCATAATTCCTGAGATCTCTCTGTGACACCTCCTTGATTGTAATTTCATAACACAGGTGTTGCCATGGCCATCAGCACCACAGCATTTGGAGTTTACTTCTACCTGATGTCCTTACTTCCAGAACCCCATGGTGACCTGGCCTGGATGGCTCTGGCCAGCATAGCGGTGTTCATCACAGGTCAGTTTTCCAGCATATAAAAATGGGTCAATCAGCTCCACTTCAAGACGCAAAAATTATTTAGTCCTCACACCTTTTCCTTACCTTATACTTACTACAAATAACTTTTGATATTTAATGGTTTTGGCTATTCCATCACAAATTCAGAGATAAATTTGTCAGTCATCTGCAAAACATTTAATTAGGGCTGTGCGATATGACCAAAATCTCGTATCCTATATCCTAATATATCCTATATTTATCGTCCCGAACGACGATATTTATCACAAAAGTTTTACATTTTCTGTAAATTCTGTGAATCTCGGGCAACTCGACTTGCATGAAGTGTTTTCAGCTGGGAGTCCTGTACCTGGAGTCGGGGGTTACATAAGTTGAAACGGCCGCAATTTTCACAATTTTGTGAGTATTTATTACACAGCATGCTGAGGGGAAAAGCCTGTCCTAAGGTTTATTTTTTTAAGCACCTGACGGCTCTTTTTAGCGTCTCATCTGTAAACACTCTGCATACTATTTCACGTGATTCAGTTTATTTTGAAAAATCTCAACAGGATCTTCAGCTTTTTTGTGAAAGGTTTACGTGGAAAACAAGCGGACTGCGGAGCCACGCGATGGTTTTACCGTCGTTGTTGCTAACGACAACGCATAAAAACAGTCGCTTGTCCGTCCGTAATGTGGTTATTTTATATATAAGAGAAAGAGAGAACTTTAAGAAATTCTACAGTGACCATCAAAATCAATGACTGTAGAAAGTCATTGATCAAAACGATGAAAAACTATTGCCGTAAACAGTTCATTTTGCGACACCACGAAACAAGCGATAGCGTAATATGAAACATTAGACGTTTTCATATTGTCATCCGATATATATCGTTATGAACAGCCCTACATTTAATACTCCAAAACACCAAACAAATTGGTGCTGCTGATGGGGATTTTTTTTTTTTTTTGTTAAACTTGTGGGTAGGGGTGGGTTTTTATAATCGATTTATCGATTAAAATCGATTCTGGCTTGGATAACGTGAAATCGATTCATTAAAATCCTGAATCGATTTTTTAATATAAATTTATTTTGCCCGAAATGCCAGAATCTCAGGTGAAACCTCACAAAATTTCAACAACCACCAAACAGCTAAGACAGTAAATGAGAGCAGGTACACGGATTCTGCACAAGGATGTAAACACACAGTGCGGACCTGCGCCTTTCTCACCCGATGGCACGGACACGGTCGGGGCTGAAAGCCGACAGCTCGCTGATTCTGATGTTTCGGCGGGTCCGCGCTTTGTGTTCACGCCCTTTTTGCGCTGATTCTAAAGCTGTTAGTTTGATCTCTCTCCAAACAATATTGACCGAACCAGCAGCAGAAGAAGATCCAAACTACGCTTCACATAAACATCGTCATGAATTCACTCTGACTTTTACTTTTTTGCTGCCACCACCATAAAATCACACTTCATGCACAGCTCTCTCTCTCTCTCTCTCTCTCTCTCTCTCTGTACTTCAAGAACAGTTTCCCGTCTAAAAATCTGTTTTCTGCATTATTTGCTTGCTTGTTACGCACAAGTCTACTGTTGTTTACAGCGCTGTCAGCCGCTGTTTTTTCCCTTTTACATACTTCCGAAAAGAAAACTTTCTGTCGTTCAATACTGAACAAATTTAAACTTTTTAAAATTATGCAAAATGCAAAACGCTTAGCTCTGTCTCTAATAAAACCGCTGTAACGTCAGAGGTAACATTCATATGTTCATTAATGGTTTTCTTTCGTTTTTGATGTACTGCAGAATATTTTTATAAAATCCCAGGCCAGGAAAACCACCTTCATGTTTTTTTGTGTTTTATCTTCAGCTACTTTGACACAACGGCATCTGCTGTGAGGCTCACACCTTTGATAAAGTCTTGCGTGTGTCAGCTTCCTTTTTATAGATACAAAAATATGTAAATGTACTGATCTGAATTATAATATTTCTGACTGTCAAAATTTCCCAGATCGAATTGAATCGAATTGAATCGAATCGAATTGAATCGAATCGTGGATCAAATCGATTCGGGACCTTGTGAATCGGAAAGAATCGATTCTAGAAATCAGTGACGATACCCAGCCCTACTTGTGGGTGTATTCCCCCAGCAGACCATGCCACTTTAATAACTGTTGCTGTCCTGTTCAGGTTTTGCTCTCGGTTGGGGTCCGATCCCGTGGCTCGTCATGTCAGAGATCTTCCCAGTGAAAGTGAGGGGGTTTGCCAGCGCTGTCTGCGTCCTCACCAACTGGAGCATGGCATTCGTCGTCACCAAAAACTTCCAGGATATGATGGTGAGTGTTGAACAGAATACCAAATCTTATCTGTTAAAGATCCATAAAACCACATTTCAACCAGGATTGCAAACAGAAGTGAAATTTAATTAAACAGAAGTGAAATTTAATCTTACATCTGGGATCCTTTTTTTAGTGAACACATGAGTTTACAGCATGTTTACTTAAGATACCATAAAAAAAACTTCACTGCAAATTTTGCACATTGCAGCACCATCTGGGGGACAAAGTAGAGCCCTTTGCTGGGCTGGCTCTGGCACATAGGCCGCATGTTTACCACAATTGGTTCAATGGATGTGGAATAAGATCCTGTTGGAACAGTTAGCATAAAGTAACTCACCAGAAAGTCAAAGTGATGTCACACAGTAATCATTATTGTTTGTTATTATGGTTGTGATGAGATAGCAGAAATTGAGATGGCAAAATTTTGATGACTCGCCCCCATCAAACATAGTTTATTCCCAGAAAGCTTCCCTGCCAACACGAGACGAGCTGCAGAGAAGTGCATTCCTACTTAACGAGCATGTTAAGGGGAGCATTTAGTCCAGTATACACATAGTTGTTGTGACTGCCCTATTTTGCCATCAGTCATAACAGACTTAACTGGCCATTTATGCTCACCATTGTTGCTCTCACAAATGCTGCATAACTCCTGACTTAGTCAGGCTGGAAAAATGAGTGTTTGAAAAGCTTAATGTCTATTGCTGTTTCGGTGATGGATCAATACAGGCACATTGAGATAACCAGGGTACAAAGGGGAAAAGCTGTAACAGCTGGAGCAAAAAAAGATAAGATTTTGTGGAGAAAATTTTCAAACCACCATAATTATTTTGTTTCCTCTTTGGACTTGTTCTAGTATAATTTTTTTTCCGCTGAGTTGCAAAACATTTTGTTTACGAAAAGACTTCACCACATCCAGTGTACCACAAGCACCCTTATGAATAGTTATGGGTCTGATGTCACATTTAGACTGAGCAGTGACCAACATGCCAACCATAACAGCAGCTTAAGTAGTCAGTAGTCACTCCATAGCCTGCTTAGGTTCGCTGTTTTGTCTCAAAGCGCTGTCACTTTTAGATTGGATATTCTCAGCTCAAAGGGTAATGGGTTTCATTTTTTTGTACAGGATTATAGTTTTGTTTAATTTTTTTTAACCATCTGTATTTGTGAATTTAAAAAAGAAAGTTTACTCTACACCACCTCTGCTACCTTGAGAAGCCTCTCCAACATACTGAGGATGGAAAAATAACAGTTAAATTCATAGAAGTGACAATTTGTGAAGCTGTGAAAACATATTTTGATGCAGGGATGAAATTTTGAATTGAATTTGCACTGCAGTCGGGATATTTTGAGTGTTTTTGACATATTTCTCTGTGGGCTTTCCTCTCTCTCTCTCTCTCTCGATACCTGTTTGCCTTGCAGAATCTTCTAACCAGTGCAGGAACTTTCTGGCTGTTTGCTTCTATGTGCATCCTGAATGTCATCTTCACCATGGTCTTCGTCCCAGAAACCAAGGGCAAGACACTGGAGCAAATTGAAGCAACTTTCAGAGGGATGTCAGGTCCCTGAAGATGCCACATGTAAAGACTAAAAGACAAAACTGCTCATTTCTGAACTCACTGCTCTACCTGGGACACTGTGTGGGTATTCTTTGTTATTATTAACACTTTATCACCTTTGGGTATTACAGAAACAGCTGAAAGAAGTAATCCTTCATGAAGGTTATGATTTTCAGTATTTGTGTATGAGGCATTGATTCGTCTGTTGTTCGTGATGCCATTGAACTGTAATGCATCAGTGAGGTTCTGCCAAATTTGAGCTGTTTTCTTGTGAAATCTGTCTGGAATCCTTTAATGTAAGATAATCTGATAAGGCAATTAAGTGCAGTCCTTTCAGTTTTGTGATACTGAGAGTCTACAGAGGGGACCAGATTCAGGCTAAAGGGGGGCTGACTCCATACTGCCCCCAGTTGTACTCTTTCTTGCAGTTCTGATCAGTAAAGACAATTTTGGCAAGTTTTCCTCAGGACAGCAGTTTAGCATGAAGTTGGTATTTACGAACACAGCACAGGCACATATAACACACCGAGGGTTTTAGTAATGGATTCCAGTGTTGCCTTCCCTATAAAATGAAATGCCAAAAATACATATAAGCTACTGTTTTTCCCTCTGTTTGTTTAAACAGAGCTTCTAAATTTAGCAGACAGACACGTGCAGTGACTTCTTCCGGGTCATTTAGGGTTTTTTTCCATTGCTGGATAAGAATATTTCCTATTGTTCTAAGTCTTTTTAAGGACTCTAGCAGAAGACAGAACAAAAGTATAACATTTTGGTAGAAGTGAGTCAGCTGTTTACACTAATTTACCTGTGTAATTTACACCATCAGGGAAGATTTATGTGATGGCATTGTTCTTTTGGGGGTTTTTTAGCTGTGAACTGTAAAAATGTCTTTTTTCTTTTTCTTTAAAGTTTTATAATCATTTTTCTTTTGGGATACACTTGAAAAATGTTTTAAACACACATTATATGACTTATACACCCTTGAGGTTATGATAAAGTCACATTGTGAAGTAGTGACTTATGTTAATTAAATATCACCTTTTCTTAAACATATTGTTTTTGTTGATCACTCTACTGGAAAAGAATAATAATCATGTTTTTGTTTTTGTTTTTTTATTTAGTTTGTGATCAATAAAGATGTTTGTATTAATGTGTTTGTGTATTCTTTACAAATTCATTGTGAATTTCACCTGAACAGAATAAAGTCATGGTTATTTCCCTAGTTTCTCCTCTATGACTCTGGTATGACACAGAATTATTTCATACACTCGTAACATTTTTTGATGAAACATCTAAGTTCCAGGTGATAAATGTTTCAATCTTATCATAAAGACCCCTTAAGATGTTTTTGACTGCCACTTAACGGTAACATTAACAAGCAGGAAATTTAAGTCACTTTGAGTGTTGCATGGTTGTTGGTGCCAGGTCTTAAAGATGCCACTGATTGCATGTAGCTGGATCCTGGCAGAAATTAGGTTCTGAGGTATCCCAACCTTCCTCAGGAAGTATACACATTGTTGAGCCTTGCCAGTGACAGTAGAGATGTGAGTGGTCCAGGTCAGGTACTCTGAGAGGTGGACAGAGACAAATTTAATCTCCACATCCTGACCCCTGATTTATATTTGGGGGGGTGGGTCTGTTCTCTTGGACCTTCAGAAATCCACTACTATGTCATTTGGCTCTCTCTTGTCATTGTTGGTAATCAGCCCCATGCCTGTTGTGTATCTGGTGAATTTGAGCCACATACACCTGGGGTTGTTGTTCAAATCACCTTCTATCATCAGCCTTAATACAATGGTTGAGACTAGTAACTCAAATAACCGCTCGTTATGACCAAGGTAAGCAGAAGAGGATCTCTGAATGCACAGATGACCATACCCGGTGTCACTCCAGTCAGGTAAGAACCATAAACTGAGGCTGAGTATTTATTTCTGCTTCAATATTCAGATTACAGATTCAGCATTTGGCATAAATAACATATATGCATGGCTCCATCCTCTATGCATACTGTACTATAGTGTACATATTTTTTGATGACTGCTTCCAGAGAGATAACGCACTGATTTTCTAGTACCTTGTTGAGTCTATGCCACGAAGAATTAAGGTACTTCTGAAAGTAACAGGAAGTCCAACTTGTAGAGTCAGGTTGAACCTAATGAAGTGGCCATCAATAGTACATTTAAGAAGAGAAGAGTTCCTATTTTAATTGTGGAAATGACACTGCAGAATTATCTGTTGCAGACACAAAGAAAAGTTATACATGGCTATACAACAGACACATTTTTGCAAAAGCAAAGACTGTGATAAGGATGTGTGCATTTTTTTGTTTGTTTTACCTTTCTGCTTAATTATTCTGCAAATTTCAGTGACTTGAAATAAAGGACAAAGTTTTGTATAAACACACTGTAAGAAGGATTAGATTGCCACCACACAAGCACAATATTTATCCAAAACAATATCTGAATTTTATTCATCTTGGTAATCTATAAAATAAACGACATAATTAAGGAAATGAGGGCATCTCAGAGGCAGTCAAGAAGGGTTTAGTAATGTCTCTGAATGGCAAGAGTTGAAATCTTCCAGATATTTTTGTCTGATATTCAGATTAATAATAATTCGGTTATCACGTTTTTTACCCATCAAAATACAACACTTTTTTTTCCAGCTCTAAGGGGTGAAGCAAAACACAAATTAGAAGTTGGCCAGAAACTTCTCAGCTCCAATATAAAAACATATTTTAACTGTTCTTAGTTTATGTTTAATGTTTTATTTTCAAGAATATTTAAAAGACATTTTAAATTGTGCTAAATTGTCGAAAAGAAACTCCGAGTTTGCGCACTAATCTGCTATTTAGCCTTTCAAAATAAAAACCGTGTCAGATCCAATCGACACAAACGGTGTGAATTTGAGTTGATTTTCGGGTTTAACATTTGAGTATTTGCACTCGAAAAAAAGTAATAAGCAAAAAAATCACAAATAATTATCTTTTGGTAGTTGTCTTCTATTTTAACTCTCCCCGTGGGTGTATTATGATATGTTGCCTGCACCCTCTTCCTGTCCGCGGTCAAAACTTACGGAAACACTTCCTGAGCTGCCTGGTGTTCGCCCGTTTGTCATCCGGGGCCGCCTGTCTGTTGCTGTCTGTCCGTTGCTCGACTCGGGGACTCGGGGATGCTGCGAGATGGGAGTTGAATCGCGCAATCAACAAAGTGTCGGACGGAGTTTGAGACAATAGGAGGGAGCTTTTCGTTAGTTTTCCCATGAACCGAAAGTGAGCGCTGGATGGATTTTTGTTTCGAAGGGATTTAAAATAAAATACCCGAGGGGAAAATGAAGCTGCTGAAGCCGAGCTGGGTGAGCCACAACGGTAAGCTTGTGCAGGAATCTGTTGGATCAAGTTGGGCTTTTGTTGTCGGAGGGGGGCGACTTGATAAGGACGCATGATGATGATGATGGTTATGGTGCTGGTGCACACTTGTTTGACTTGTTAGTCACTTAAAAGTCACTCACATGCTAAACCTAAACCAACGTTTGGGCACTTGCATTTGGTGTTTGTGCCATTGTCAGTGTCTCTGTGCTCAAAGTATATTTGTTTGCTAACCTTAGCTAGCTAGCTAGCTAGTTAGCCCCCCCGGCTAGTTCTGGTGTCCTGACGTTAGCTAACTTACCTGGCAGATGACCCGTGTCGAAGTTACTGCCTCGGAGTGACTTTTTGGGGTCAGATTTACTCACATCCCGTGGGATATTTTAACATTTTATTTGTGTGACGGCTTCACAGAAAGCTTAAAAAAATAAACAAGTATCTGCTGGGATAATTTTTAAGCTGTCAGTTTGGAAAGTTAACCGCCAGGGAAATGGCCTGAATTTAGGGTGCAGCTAACGACTGTTGTTAGTAGAGCACATTTTGCCCCTGAAATAATTGACATTTTGAGGACTCCAACAAAATTGCACAACAGCATCAATATAGCATGAAACCAAATGTATTAAATGTATAATTATATTAGCAGATGGATTCCAGCTGCTAATATGTTTACAAAGAAAACTGAGGAAATAATGCTTTGTTTTTTTGTTTTGTTTTGTTTTTTTTAAATTCAGCACTCAACGGGAGTTTCTTTGTAGTTTTTAGACATACATTTTTGCACTGTTGCTAAAATTAAGCACGTACTCAGGGGTGTATACAGAGTGCACGGTTAGGTATGAACCTCAGCTTTAGTCACGTAGTACACAGTACTGTATCTTTTATAAATATCACTTTAAGTAATGAGAAGTTTGTAATAAGTCACAGTTTTTTATTGTACAGTTGTAGGTAGGTTTTTTCAAATATATTTTAGCAATTGTAACCTTATTTTAAATTGTGGTTTCTTAGGCAAAAAGGCACCGACTGTTAAGTAAGGGTGTATTGGACTGTACAAAGAAGGATGGATATGCCCCCCTCCCTCCCCCCGTCACACACTGGTTCTGTTCTGAAGCCTCACTATTAGTTCTTCGAAGAAGCTTAATACATTGGCTTGACCATATCTGGATTGACGAGATAACTGTCTAAAGAAAAAAAAAATCCCGAAGAGCCTCTATTGACTCGAACTTTGAGGAACAGCAATGACCATGCTGCTTAGTTTAATGTAATTTGGATTTCACTTTGAAATATAGGAAGATATTGCCATATAGAGCAGGGCGATATGACCAAAAATATTTATCATGATATACATTTGAAAATTTGCGATAACGATATAACTGACGATATAATTGACACTAGACAAAATACTTTACAACTCCACAACTTTATTAGTGCAAAAAAAAAAAATCAACGTATTTTCACTTAAACAAGCAGCTGTTTTTTATGTGCATTAAAGTTATATAAAAAATTTAACAGTGCAAATGCAAATCCTTGCTGACAGTTTAACCAAAAGGCATTTCCAGTGGAAATTGGCCGACATATCCTCAGCATAACCATGTATAATATCCACAAAACTTAAAAAGAGGTTATACACACACAATACGGTAATATTATGTTGAAGCACAGTGCGTATCACTCCGCAAGGCTCCTCCCTACGATAGCCGTAATGCTCCGAAAATCCATCAAGCGGTGCGGGTTCGTAGCTTAGCAAAGTCGTACTAAAACATTTGACAGATTTTCGAGCGCCATGTACCACATAAAATCGTTTCGAGGTTAGTAAACACAACCAGAATTCATACATAAGGCACACGGGATTATAAGGGGCACTGTCGATTTTCAGAAAAATCAAAGGATTGATTTTAAGTGTGCCGTATTTTCCAAAAAACACGGTAATAACGACGGCCCGCTAGCATGCTCTACCAAAAATAGTGCTTTGCTGTGTATCTGACGGACGAAAGCCAAACCAGTTCCACGCCATTAAAGTTGCAGCATTTTTACAAACCAATTCTGGTTCCTCCGTTTCATTCAACGATCCGCTTTCGCCCTTCTCATTCTCTGTCACCGCCATGCTTTTTCTGCCATGCGCGTATGAAAACAAAGGCACTGCGCATGCACGTTTTACCCATATTCTATCGCGATATTTCATTTTCTTATCGTTGCCCAACATTATACCGGTATTACCGTGAACGGTATGATATGGCCCAGCCCTATTGCCATATTTGTCTCTTGTATTTAACTGCTCATTTCATTCAACTGATCCTAAAGAAACAGTGTGTGCATAACTTCACAGCAAGTCACATTATTTTTTTTAGCTTAAAATAAAACAATAAAAAGTATAAAGTACATAGAAACCAGCTAATGATGATGTTTTTGAAATACTATGTAATGTATCTCCATGGCTTAAAGGAAGAGTTAGGGAATTAGGTTACTACCAAAGAGATTTTGGAGGATTTACCAGAAAGGTTTCCTTTCAGGAAAATCCTCGAGTGCATGACGATTGTAAACCTGACAAGACACTGAAGTACAGTCTCGGGTGTGGGCATGTTCTAACATACCTGTGGAAAATCACAGAACAGTTGAGTAACTTTCCATAAGGCAGACTAAACAAAGCCTGGTGAAAAAAACAGCTGAGGTCAATGCCATGTTCCTGTGTTATGTTGAAATGTGTCCAAGATGCAGTGTGCTTGGAAAGTTTTCATTTACATGCTTTTTTGCATTTCAGGCGGATCTGTGCACAATACTTTGCAGCAACAAAGTATTTAAAAGATTGAATTATCTAATTTACAGAAGAATGAAGATCATTTGTTAAGACAGGAAAGATTCTGATAGGCTGCCACCTTAATGTCATTTTGAACGTCCGCACTGTTGAACATACTTGTGGGAACCGTAGCCTCCATTAGAGCAGGGCGATATGACCAAAAATATTTATCACGATATACATTTGAAAATTTGCGATAACGATATAACTGACGATATAATTGACACTAGACAAAACACTTTACAACTCCACAACTTTATTAGTGCAAAAAACCCTCCAAAACATCAATGTATTTTCACTTAAACAAGCAGCTGTTTTTTATGTGCATTAAAGCTATATAAAAATTTAACAGTACAAATGCAAATTCCTTGCTGACAGTTTAACCAAAAGGCATTTCCAGTGGAAATTGGCCGACATATCCTCAGCATTAGGGCTGGGCCATATCATACCGTTCACAGTAATACCGGTACAATGCTAGGCAACGATAAGAAAATGAAATATCGCGATAGAATATGGGTAAAACGCGCATGCGCAGTTGCGAAAAAGCACGGCGGCAACGGAGAATGAGAATGGGGAAAGCAGATTGTTGAGTGAAACGGATGAACCAGAATTGGTTTGTAAAAATGCTGCAACTTAACTGGTTTGGTGTTTGTCCGTCAGATACACAACAAAGCACATTTTTTTTGTAGAACATGCAAGTGGGCCATCGTTATTGCCGTATTTGTTGGACTAAGGTGCTCGTAAATCTGGGAGCAATCTGGGTGCTAAACTCCGTCCTTTAAGGTCCCGAAGTCAAACGAACATCACTGAGAGTTAAAAACTGTCTAAATTCTTTCATCTTTAATAAAACGATCAGCATTGCTGCTTTACCAGGTGTAACTATGATGTTTAACATCCAGGCATCCATGAAAACAGAATTTATTACATTTAACGGAGTTAGAAGTTAGCAGGAAGTTAGCGAGAGTTAGCTCGCTAGTTTCGCTAGTTACCTAAGCATGATATAGCATGTTCTGACAGAGATTTCTGAAAAAATTCAAACGTACAGCTCTGCTATCACTTCCAACATAAATGAAGACAGGAAACTACACAGCAGTGACGTTTGTAGGGTTACTGAAGTTGGGCTAGGTGGTATATAATGATGTGCTACGTGATCGCTAGCCACACAGCTGTGTTAGCATAACATAAACAGTGAAGCTGGAGGATGAACGCTCACACTTTTCCACTCGATAAACGTTAACGTGAGGGTTCCTGATGGTTAGAGACAAATGCAATCCTATGGCAGGATGCTGTAAACGGACCAAACTTCAGTCAGGAGAACAACTGAGATAATCCATCCAAAATACGAGGTTAGTTATTAATATACTGCAACAACATGGGAATAGAGCAGCTGTGATAGAATACAGCATTAATGAATCAATGGTACAGAAGTGGAGGAAGCAAGAAGAATGAGTTGAATAAAGTTTGATTTGTCTGACTTCTTTGTTTCGCTTAATGTGTCTTATAATCCTGTGCACCTTATGGTCCGAAAACGTTTTTATTTTATTTGACGTTTTTATTTGGCACACTGCAGTTTCATGTTGCAAAGCACCTCTTTTTAACTTCAGTGGATATTATACATGGTTATGCTCAGGATATGTCAGCCCATTTCTACTGGAAATGCCTTTTGGTTAAACTTTCAGCGAGGAATTTGCATTTGCACTGTTAAATGTTTATATAGCTTTAATGCACATAAAAAAAACCCAGCTGCTTGTTTAAGTAAAATAAATGGATTTGGGGGGGGGGGTTTGCGCTAGTAAAGTTGTGGAGTTGTATTTTGTCTCGCAGAAATTATATCGTCAGTTATATCGTTATCGCAAATTTTAAAATATATATTGTGATATATATTTTTGGCCATATCGCCCTGCCCTACTCAGCATAACCATGTATAATATCCACAAAACTTAAAAAGAGGTTATACACACACAATACGGTAATATTATGTTGAAGCACAGTACGTATCACTCTGCGAGGCTCCTGCCTACGATAGCCGTAATGCTCCGAAAATCCATCAAGCAGTGCGGGTTGGTAGCTTAGCAAAGTCGTACTAAAACATTTGACAGATTTTCGAGCGCCATGTACCACATAAAATCGTTCCGAGGTCAGTAAACACAACCAGAATTCATACATAAGGCACACGGGATTATAAGGGGCACTGTCGATTTTCAGAAAAATCAAAGGATTGATTTTAAGTGTGCCGTATTTTCCAAAAAACACGGTAATAACGACGGCCCGCTAGCATGCTCTACCAAAAATAGTGCTTTGTTGTGTATCTCCCGAACGAAAGCTAAACCAGTTCCACACCAGTGAAGTTGCAGCATTTTTACAACCCAATTCTGGTTCCTCCGTTTCATTCAACGATCCGCTTTCGCCCTTCTCATTTTCCGTCGCCGCCATGCTTTTTCCGCCATGTGCGTATGAAAACAAAGGCTCTGTGTAGGACTGGGCGATATGATCCAAAATTCATATCTCGATATTTTTTAGCTGGATGGCGATATACGATATATATCTCGATATTTTTTTAAAGCCATAAAGTAAGAACAAAAAGAGAGTTTAGTCAAAGCTGTGTCCCAGATGTCACACAGGCACTTTTATTAACATACAGCGTAGATGTACATGAAAAAATTACTCAAAAATAAATTATGAGCATTTATTAAATAATAATGCTCCATAAATAAAAGAAAACAATGTTGTTTTTGTGCATAACAAAAAGCTCACAATTGTGCAGTCAAAATGTAAACTAAAAGACGCTGAGCATAATAACGAAGAGACAGATTTCACAGCTGCTCTATTCCCAAGTTCTACTGCCTGACTGACAGCCTTGAGTTTGAAATCCGCTTCGTAACCATGTCTCTTAACAGGTGCCATTTGTGGTCCTTATACACACACAATATGGTAATATTACGTTGAAGCAAAGTACGTATTACTCTGCGAGGCTCCAGACTACGGTAGCCGTAATGCTCCGACAATCCATCAAGCAGTGCAGCTCCGTAGCTTACCAAAGTCGTACTAAAACATTTTTTGACAGATTGCTGAGCGCTGTGTACCACATAAAATCGGTTCACGGTCAGTAAGCACAACCAGAATTCATACATAAGGCGCACTGTCAACTTTTGAGAAAATGAAAGGATTTTAGGCCGTGCAGCCCCGTGGGCTTAGCGTGGTTAGCTCGTTAGTGCGGTTAGCTCGTTAACACGTTGACTCCGTCCAGACCCACGCACGGGCGATGCGCGATAACTCGTTAACGGAGATTTGCCGTGTCCATCTTGTCGTTGCCTGCAGGTGAAGCGATGGGGGAGGGGGAGTTGTATTCAGTGAAGGAGAGAGGCGAGGCCGAGTAACGTTGCGTAGAGACAAAAGTGGACGAAAGAGAGGCAAACTGGCGGCCCCACAAGTATAATTATAACGTAACATAGACTATATCGATATAAACGATATTGTCACATCTTATATCTCGTATAAAAATGTATCGATATTTTTAAAAAACTCGATATATCGCCCAGTCCTAGCACTGCGCATGCGCGTTTTACCCATATTCTATCGCGATATTTCATTTTCTTATCGTTGCCGAACATTATACCGGTATTACCGTGAACGGTATGATATGGCCCAGCCCTAGCTTCCATAACTTAAAATATAAGAAGTTTGCCGTGATCAGCAGTTTTCTTAGAGCTGCCTACACAACCAAACTGAGTAACTGAGGATGAAAGACCTTTGTCAGACCAGATATTCAAGAGCCCAGCTGTCACAATCAATTAGGATCTAGATTTCCTCTGTAGAGCTTGCAGGATGTAAATTTGGTGCAGCACTCTACTAGTCAGGCCTCTGTGGTGAAGTGTCAATTAACCAGTAACCATAGACGCCAATCGTTTTTAAAGGTAATCAGAAGTCATCTCATTAGTGCCATCACTACAACATGGTGTGGTGCAGCATCATGCTGTGGGCATATTAGTGAGACAATTTAGGAGAGAGTGTAGCAGTGTTAAGCTTCAGATGTCAGCCCAAAGCATATCGCCAAGAAAGTATTTCCAGGAAGTGGTTGTTATCGGATGTGCTTTAGCCATGTACTGAGCAAACGCTCCGAATACGCTTGTCATTGGAAAATGTCAGTGCTGTCATTTAACACACTAGAAAACCTGTTTTGGCTTGTGACTGTGGGACATGTGTGTGCTGTATGGATTGATGTAAACAATTATGAGTTTGAATCAGCAAAATGTGGAAAACTTAAAAGGTTTTGTAAACTTTCCAGATGCACTCTGGTGTCTTTCCTTTTAGTTACTCCTTTATTTCCTCCAGTTTTCTCAGTATCTCTAGGTTACCTGTGTACAATATAAGTCTGCAGTTTTTGTGTTCTTTAGATCTATTAAAATTGAGATGACTGATATTAAATGTTGATTTTTGTGTTTCTCAGGTAAACCCATATTTTCAGTTGACATCCACCCTGATGGAACAAAATTTGCAACTGGTGGCCAAGGTAAAACCAACAACTGCTAAAATGAAAGTTTCTCCCTTTAGGATCATTTTTAAACAACAGCTTAGTATTCTAACTGATGGAAAGTTACAGCTGGGTTCAGGTTTACTTTCCAGCTTAAAAAAATGCTCCCTCACCTGTTGCTCCTTCTGAAGGCGTTTCATGTTTAAAATACTTGGATTGTTTCCAGGGGAGGATTCGGGGAAGGTGATGATCTGGAACATGGCGCCGGTCCTCAGAGAGGAGGATGAGAAGAACGAGAATATTCCCAAAATGCTTTGCCAGATGGACAATCACTTAGGTAATCAAAATCTGTATATATGGTTGGTTAATGAGTATATTTGTTCTCTAGGTCCTTTTTTCTCCTTAATTAAACTTTAGGGTTACTTATGGTCTCTAAAGATAGCTCCACACTGTGTGTATATGTAATTTTCTTTAATTAATTAATTTTTTTAACAGTTATTGAAAGCTACACAAATAAACATTTGATGCATGTACACTGTACTGCAATACCAACATGCACAGCTGTTATCATTTCCTTGACAGCTGCAGAACAAGTCATAGAAAAAAATGCTGTGCTTCCAAAAAACTCTGTTACATTTTCTCCTTTGCTAGAATCCCCAAACAAGGTTTTCCACCAATGTGTAATAAGCCTAAACATCTTAATAGAAAACCTACAACAACAAAAAAACACCATCAATTTAAAGTATAAAGTAGTTGAAGTAGAATAGTCTAAAGCAGGGGTGGGCAATTCCAGGCCCCGAGGGCCGGTGTCCTGCAGGTTTTAGATCTCACCTTGGGTCAACACACCTGAATCACATGATTAGTTCGTTACCAGGCCTCTGGAGAACTTCAGGACATGTTGAGGAGCTAATTTAGCCATTTAAATCAGCTGTGTTGGTTCAAGGACACATCTAAAACCCGCAGGGACACCGGCCCTCGAGGCCTGGAGTTGCCCACCCCTGGTCTAAAGGCTTTATATATGGCAAAAAATAACTAAGTGACAAGAAAACTTTGAGAAACTATCTCTAAAAAGAGGTCATTTAAATTGATGAAATAGAGTAAAAATAAAAATGCTCATTAAGTAAAAATGTAAATCAGATACAACAAATCCAATGTATAAAACTGAATATAACACAAGGGGGTCAGTGAGTAAAAATGTTAGTTAAGTACTATAAGATAAGTCTGAAAGAGTTCAAGATGTATTCAGAATGTGATTTGAATAAAAAAGAACTAAGGAAAAGTAACTATTTTAAAAAATGACTAGACCTTTTACACTATAAAAAAAGAAAGAAAGGAAATCTATAAATATAAACCCACCTGACTAATACGTTAGGAAACGTTGACCTTGGATGGATGGAGATAACAGCGGCAGGAAATTAAAATCACTTTGCCTTCCATGAACTGCCACTGACATAAACTGCTGCTGTGTTCAGTGACCTAATAACAAGCAGCCAGATTTAATAATGAGAGCATCTTGATCTGCAGGTGCTGTTATTGTCCACCCTAACAGCCTCCTCAGCACAAATCCATACAAACTGTATTTATAGCCTCAGTGAGCAGAAGTGTTTGTGTGTGTCTCTGCAGCCTGTGTGAACTGTGTGCGCTGGTCCAACAACGGGCTGTATCTGGCCTCTGGAGGAGACGACAAGCTGGTCATGGTGTGGAAGAGAGCTGCGTATGTATACACACAGTCACCCGCTCAATATGATAAACAGCATTCATTATCTGTCGAGAAACGTCTGGAAAGACGGCCAAACAAGGACGTTTCCATGGTGACTGTGCTGAAAGCAGAATGGGAAACTTTTTGTGTCAGCGTGAACGCACACTAGACTGTGTGTGTGTGATAGGCGGCAATTTTATGGCTTTCCACAGTGCATTAGATTACAACGATCTACACTTTAATAAACTTGCATCAATATTATTTATTTATCCTATTCTATTTTTTTTTGTTCTAGTAACACCTACATGTTGTTAAATGGTCAATCATATGACTTACTGTTATAAACTAGGGCTGTTTAATTAAGCCAAAAAACAAAAATCTACTATTTTTGTAACCTTAATAATTCTGCAGCACCATGATCCAAAAATTGCCAGTGGTATGCTACTGCTGGAGTTGGGGCATATGCAGATTCTACAGCTGTCAGCTACTGTTGGATAATGTGCTGCTGCTGATGGATGGTATACAGCTATAATCGGCGTATTCCACAGCTCCAGGAGAGGCATGCCACTGGCCACTTTTGGATCTTGACACACTGTTTCCTACACATATACTTTACTTGGGTGGGCCACCGAGGTCAGAACGGTCACATAAATATATCTAAATATATTTTGGACCTAATTTTAGCTTTTATTTATTTATTTATTTATTTATTTTGCTGCATGAATAAAAATAACACCAGAGTGTAACTTAGACTGCCAGAGGGGGTTTTTGAACAGACTTCAACATCTTATACTGCAGCTGGTAGCTCTTCTCTGGAAATTTGCTTCTAAGCCGGACAACCAGAATAACCAGAACTTGCAGTAGGTTGATATCTCGTTCAGTTGCCGGTATATGTTACTGACACGAAGTGCTCTTGTTGCCAGAAGCCATAAAAGATGATTATTACACAAGTATTTTTTGTAACAAAGTCTATATTTATTATTCTTTGCTACTTTAAAGTATGTCCCAGTTCTTTCTCTATGTATGAACTGATTGGATGCATGCTATCCTTTTCCTGCTAGTTCAAGCTAACTTCCTCTCACTGATGTTTTCTGGTGAATCTCCATTGTTGATAATTATGTCAGCATTCACATTTGCTGCTTTTTAATCATGTCTGTCTGTGTGTTTCTTTTCCCTGTAGGTTCATCGGTCCCAGCACAGTGTTTGGGTCAAGCAGCAAGTTGGCCAATGTGGAGCAGTGGAGGTGTGTCACAATCCTGAGGAACCACACTGGAGGTAATAGAATTAGAAAATGCACAGAGAAGTTGCAGATGTTCACAGATATTGAACATCTGGCCACATCCACCAACCTGGCTAGTAAAAGAGCCTCTGTTCATTGTGTGTGTTCTCGAGGTCTAACAGCTGTGTGGTTAAATGTTTAAAAACAAAATGATTTCCTGAAACAAGACGATGAATAAATAATTTAAAAAAAAAAAAAAAGTAGAAAAATATTTCAGATAATAGCCAGATTTTTTTCCCTTCAACATTCAGTACATTACTTGGTAAATTTCTTTCTTTAAATCCCCTTTGACATATTAATGTCAAAAAAAGAAAAGTGTCACACCATTGTCATCATTTGTTATCATTGTGCTGTGTTTGCAGATGTGATGGACGTGGCGTGGTCTCCTCATGACGTGTGGCTGGCCTCCTGCAGTGTGGATAACACCATTGTGATCTGGAACGCTCGCAAATTTCCAGGTAAAGTTTAACCACAGCTCAGCCTCTGGAAAATAGAAAATGCCCGTATTTACAAAAGTCTCTTGTTTTTAACTGAGAGGGAAAAAACACTTTCTGCACACTCTGCAACTGTCTTAATGATCTATTCAGAGATGGTCACTACTCTGCGAGGACACACTGGCCTGGTGAAAGGCCTCACATGGGATCCAGTGGGGAAATACATCGCCTCCCAGGCTGACGACCACAGCCTGAAAGTGTGGCGGACGGTGGACTGGCAGATGGAGGCAAACATCACCAAACCTTTCAGTGAGGTACACAAACACTCACTCTCGCTTTGATTGGAACCCATTGGATACGTTGTGTGTTTCCACTAATTGATTTAGGTTTTGATTTTATTTTGTCATCACAGTTTAAGGGATTTTTCTCTTTCTGTCTCACTCTCAGTGCGGTGGGACGACCCACGTCCTGCGCCTGTCCTGGTCTCCAGACGGTCAGTATCTTGTGTCGGCTCATGCAATGAACAACTCCGGCCCCACCGCTCAGATTGTGGAGAGAGATGGCTGGAAGACTAATATGGACTTTGTGGGCCACCGTAAAGCTGTCACCGTGGTGGTGAGGATGTGCTAGCAACATGTTCAGCCAGTAAATCTATATTTAAACAAAAGAAAAGCTACTTATTGATGCGTCTGGTTTCTGTTCCTACAGAAATTCAACCCAAAGATTTTCAAGAAGAAGCAGAAGAACGGCAGCTCTCCGAAGCCCAGCTGTCCGTACTGCTGCTGCGCTGTCGGCAGCAAAGACCGATCGCTCTCCGTCTGGGTCAGTAAAAAAACCCACAGTTTTAAAGTTTAAAATAATGATAGTAAAACATAAAAGTTAGTACTCTCATTCCTTAGTCAAGCTGCAGTTTTCATGGCTTATTGATGTGATGACATGTACATTAATACCCAAGTGAGGGCAGTTTTTTCAGTTCAGTGGTTTCTCACCAGGAATTGCCAAACCCAGTTTTAGTAGCTGTTTGGGAGGATATAAAAAAATAAAGTCTCTCTCGCTCTCTCTGCTCCAGCTCACCTCACTGAAGCGCCCTCTTGTGGTCATCCATGATCTTTTCGATAAATCCATTATGGACATTTCCTGGTGAGTGAAGACACTGTGGGCTGTCACATTCTGTAGTTTCTCTTATTCTAAGTCCACCGCCCTGACATCAGATATCTGACTTCAGATATCATTTTTAATGTCTCAGTGTGTGGATGCTTTTTTACCTGCACCCTTCTCTGTTTGCATACAGGTGTTTTGTGTAGGCTTATTAAACATTACTGGTGGTGATAAATGTCTGAGTTTGATATGTATGTGTGTATCAGGACATTGACGGGTCTGGGGATGTTGGTTTGTTCGATGGATGGCACAGTCGCCTATTTGGACTTCTCCCTGGATGAACTGGGAGACCCGCTGAATGAAGAGGAGAAGGTAAGAAGCATCAAGGCATCACTGAAATTGTGACTGTATGTTTACAACTAGTCCTGTGTGCGCTTAAAACCTGTGTCATATATATTCTACTACAATGGTAGATGCTCATGTTAAACATAGCTAGAGTTTCAAATAATGAGGTCAGCTTGTGTACAAGGAAATCATGTAGGTCAAGTCTCAAGCTTTGAATGCTTGGTTTCAGATCGTGTTTTCTGCTCTTGGCTGCGTTTTATGACATATGGGGGATATCCCAAATGTGGTCATCTCAGGCACATGGCTCTGCCGGTGTGCGGAGAAATCTGCCCCACTTACTGTTTAAACTTTGTTTGTGAGTTGCAGCCAATCAGGAGAAAGTAGGTTTAGAGAATAAGGAGCTAAGACGGCTTGTTTCAAACAGAAGATGAACTGAGGGATTTAGACCAAGGCCCTGTATAAGATTAGTAAGGTTTATTTTAAGTGCAGACTATGTAAAGCTATTCCAGTAGAGTATAACAATAAATATATGGAGCTGGAAAAAACGAGGTCCAATTTAAACATTATTTTGGAGCCTGAGTAAGTACCCAGCAGTGTTGACCACATGAGCAGCTTGCCTTCTGTACTGTCTTTCTTTACTTGTGGGGGGTAATTTAGGAGCCCAGTAAGATAAATAAAGATTATTTGAACTGTGGCTCATACAGATCTACTCTAGTAGAGTGCAGCAATGAAAATGTAGAGCTGAAAATTTGTACTGCAGATATATTTAAAGTCAAAGTCTTCCCCTCATCTTTTATTTATTTAGCTAATAATAAACTCTAAACCAGCTAGCAGGTACAAAGTTTTATTTAAACCACATAACAAAGTTGTCCCTTCTCATCTTGTTTTTCATTCTTAGAAGTAGAGAAAAGTAATCAGTGAATGAAAAATGCACCACATGAGGCCCAAACTCTGCTTTATGTATAATTATTGGTCGACATCTTTATATTCCAGGTTTTTATTGCTAAGCAGTTTAACAGATTTTTTAATTTTGTTGGTGGTTCTTGCTTAAATAAGGTTTCTTCCCTCCTAGAAAACTTTTATTTTCCTTCTTTTGACAAATAGAACAGTATCCATCAGAACATCTATGGTAAGAGTCTGGCTATAACCAGCACCGAGGCTCAGCTCTCCACCACCATCATCGAGAACCCAGAGATGCTCAAATACCAACAGGAGCGGCAGAACTCTGCCCAGGCCAACTCAGGACCAGGTGCTGCTGCACCTGAATCCTCAGCACCCAAACTCAACAGTGTGATGAACGGGGAGTCTCTGGAGGACATCAGGAAGGTAGGTGGAGCAGCCATCTATAATAAATGAAATTAAGGGAAAAATGCTTACATAGTTCTGGGAGGTGCTTTCTGGAAGCATATCAGAAACCTGATAATTATATTTCCGTTGGGTTTTTGGAAAACTGTTAGAGTAGAGACAATAGACATTAGAAATCAAAGTCCAGCACAGTTTAAAATATACTAATACTTATGTATTTTATATATATTAATGTTTTAAACTTTTAATTTTCCAAAGCTGTCAAAACAACCTTTTTATATCTGTGCAGCCTAAATTTCTTGGATGCTTTATTCTCTCATCTGGCAGAATCTTTTGAAGAAGCAGGTGGAGACAAGAACAGCAGATGGCAGAAGAAGAATCACACCGCTCTGCATTGCTCAGCTGGACACGGGGTACGAAAGCATGAAACACACTCCGGTGAACAAGATGGCTGATCTCACAAAAATAGCTAAATAGCTGGTAGATCATGTTTGGACTCCAAAGATAGCGGCTGGACTGATTACAGGTTTCTTCTGTGCCATCAAAGCTACAGCAACACAATAGAAGAAGAGCTTGAAGTGTCAAATCTTTGGTTTTGAATCCACGCAAGTTCAAAGACTCCTCTCAGTCTCAAACGAATCTAGATTTAATTAACAATTGAAACAGGGGGCTATTGTTTCGTGTTTTAACAACATAGAAGCCACGTGGTGCAAAGTGAAGATGATTCTGGTGCACAGAGCTAATGCACTGTAGATATCGTGATGGTTAAAGTTAGTTATTGTTGTATAAAAGTAATAATAGGGTTAACCAGATGAAGAGTAGAAGATCACAGGCCCTTTTCTCTCTGTAGGGATTTCTCTCCGGCTTTGTTCAACAGTGTTCCCATCCTGCCCTCGGGCTCATCCATGTCCAGCCAGCTCACCCCCCAGCTCAGCTCCGACTCCAGCCCAGGACAGGCCTCTTCTATGGGGCTTAAGCCCACACACGACCCCATGCTTACCTCACCTCCTCCCAACAACACTGCTAAGCCAATGGAGGACAACAATGATGGGTATGGAGATCACAGATAGGGAATTTTTGCTGTTGTTTTCTGTTTTACCCTCTCTGTGTTGTCTTTTTTCATACTTTAAATTCCCAAACCTCCCACTTCCTCTTCCCAGTCGTTTACATGGCGCTTGGTTTTTTCATTCTCGCCTTCACTTGTCTTTCTCATTATCTTCGTTCTAGTGTCAAGTCCAGTCTGCTGCTCACCTCTGCCTCCAAGATTGAGCCAATGAAAGCTTTGGACTCCAGGTTTACAGAGAGGTCAAAGGCCACACCAGGCGTGACAGCCGCCATTTCGTGCACAGCTGGACTCACACCGTTAGACAGGTGAGTAACTATACAGGTGAAGAACATCGAACACAAAAACAGAACACAGAGACATATCTGATGTCCTGTTCTAGCAGCAGGCCGAAAGATGGCGTCACCGCCCAGAAGGAGGCAAAAACCAAAGAAGAGACCAGCAGTGACAGCGAGGATAAGATGGCTGCTATCAACAAGAACCTGACATTTGGCAAGAGGAAACCAGAGCTGCTGCTGGATGGAGGAGAGGTGGTGGAGAAGAGGAAGAAGGGACGGCCCAGGAAAGACAAGATGGCTGCTTCCATGGCCCAACCTTTCACTCAGGTAGAGGGATATGTGGATGGATCTGAAGCCTGAAAATCTGTTATTTTAAGCTCTTTGGGTGCAGATAGAATAGATTAACCAAGTGTGCTTTTCTACTTATCTTGTCATAACAGATAACTCCTCCCGCGGAACGGGAGCCCAGCAGGGTTGTAGCTCCTCCAGCTCCTGTCGCTGTTCTCAAACTACCAACACCAAGTACACAGAAGGCCTTCAGTCTGCAGGTAACACACCGTCTGTCATGTCTTTGGTTTGGACTTTAAGTGTTTAGTGTGTTTAATCCAGCTGGAAGATGTATTGTACTTTTAGAACCACCTTAATTGACAGTTTTTCACCTCAAATTATATCTGTTTGCATCCCCCGTCTGATCTCTCACAAGCTGTACGGTTTTGCTTTGGGTCTTTCTTTTTATTTCTTTGCTAAGTTTGTTCTCTTGTTCTTCTAGCTAAGGTCGTCCTTGTTCTCTGCCTGCTTTTTTTTGTCTTTTTCTTCTTTTTAGTGTTTTTCCACTGTGTGGCTACTCATTTGTAGCTTTTTTTTCTTAAGCCCACGTCTCAGAGGTAGAAATTCTTATGTTAGTTCAAGCCTATTTGTTTGTTTGGTTTATATCTATTAATAAATAGCCATCAGCACTTTAGAAAGCCTTCTCTGGCTTCCTCCTTGGACACTTATCGTTTCAGTTTCTTCAGTTAGAAATTCTCCCTTTTCTGTTTGAGCAGTGTAGTCTTCTCTTTTGTCTTGAAACATCAGCTTTGGTGGAATTTTAACTGGTGAAGGCGATGCTCCATACATTATCGAGAGTGTTTGTTGTGCAGCTTATGCTTCTTCCTGCTTGTTTTTGAACATGAAAGTTGTTGTTTTTTTGTCTTTTTTTGTATTTGTGGTCGCTTGTTTTCCTTCGTTTGTTTGTTTCTTTTGATTTCTATGTTGTTGTACTTTTTTAACATGTTCAAAATAAAGATTCAATTCAAATTCAATTCAGGTGAGCATGGAGCCCTCAGTGTTCCTGGAGGTGGAGAATGAGGTGTCCATGGTTGCAGGTTCGAAGCTCAGCCAGCTGCGATGCTCCAGAGACGGACGAGACTGGAACACGCTCCTGCCCAGCTCTGTGGTCGTTGCTGCAGGCAGCAGGTAGGAGGCGTGCTGAGTTTTCATACAGACAGAATCTCTGTTTATACTTGAATTGATTTACTTTCACTTTTTGATGTGACTTGGAAAAAAAACTAGTAGCTTCAGAACTTAAAAGGTCGGGGACTAAAGATAAAATAGACATTTAAGTAAAGTAATTGAGATTCATTGCCTAAATTACATGCAGAATATTTTTTATGTGTGCAGTCATCCTCTAAAATCCCAGTTGGAAGAGGGAAAGCCTTCGAGGTATCACTGAAAAGGGGAGGATATTCCCACACAGTGCTACTGATTTTAATTTAGGCCACATGGTTATGGAAATGAAAACATCAGCAGGTCTCCCGAAGACAGAAAATGTGAAAGAAATGAATTAACAGCACAAAATCTGGTCTTCCTAATTCTCCTCCACTCCCTCAGTGACATCCTTGCAGTCGCCTGTGAGGACAGGATGTTGTCAGTCTTCTCTTCCTGTGGGCGGCGACTCCTTCCTGCCATTCAGCTAGGCACGCCTGCATCTGCCTTACACTGCTCTGCCCACTACGTCATGGTTCTGACCGCTGGAGCCACTTTGTCCGTGTGGTCAGTGTTCAGCTGCTCTGTTTGATTTGAATTGCTTGGGAGCTTTTGTTGCATTTTTTATCTTTAATCTCTGAGGTAAAACTAGTTTTACAGAGATGCTTACGCATTTAGAAAGTGCATTAATTTATGCTGGTAGTATTTAAAGAATATTTGTCTTTATTCTAAAATCTTTGCTCTTTGCAATAATTCATTTTTTGTTTCTGCAGGGATGTTCACAAACAGAAGGCTCTGGTCAAGAACGAGTCTCTGCTGACTATTTTGTCTGGTGAGTCATCGCTACAGCTGATATCTACTCACATCAAAACAAGCTTGACCGATAAAACAGCAGAGAGATGTAGTGAGGTGCACTGTGTAGCGAGACTAATGTGTTAATGGGTATATTTAGAGTTAAAGCTGCCTATCTAACACTAAACTGACTAATGCTGAACACATAACCTGCTCCAGAGAAGTCATATTCAGAGTTTTGTTTAAAATGTATACTTTCATTGATATTTATTTTAAATGTGCAGTCTGTTGAGCTGTGCATTACTGACGAAATTTGCATGCACCCAGTTGGTTATGAGGAAAACAAATATTATGCTTGATTCTAATCTGCTGCCAATTCTGTTTTACACTGCTGGCCTTGCAGCTAGTGGAACAAAAGTAATTAAAATTAGTAGGCCATTTTACACTGAGAATATAAAATCAGTAGCGTTTCACCAAAAGCTGAAAGTATTACTCCATGACCACCATGAAGCTGTGGGACAGAGGCAGACCCACCTGTTATCTCTCACTGGGGTTTTTAGGGTTTGCAGCACCGACTAACAGAGAAAACGTGTAGTTATGTCCAACTTGCTTCACTGCACTCTCCAGGCCAGATTTGATTTGATTACAGTATATAATGACTCAGGTGATCATTAATAAGTGAATCGAGCCGTGTTATTCTCCATGAAAACTACTTTGTTTGTGTCTTCAGGTGCTGACACTACAGTGTCCCAGTCTCTGCTGACTCAGCAGGGAGTTCCAGTCATTGGACTGTCCAACGGGAAGTCGTACTGCTTCAGCTCCTCTCTGGAGACATGGTGAGAAACGCTGCAGAAGTACTCACTGTACTCACAGATGAATAATGAACCAATGGATTTGACAGCTGTGATTAAACCATCTCTCTCAGGACTCTGATAGCAGATAAAAGTGACTCTCTGGTTCAGTGTGCTGACTTCAGGAGCTGCCTGCCTAGCCACGATACACCGGTGTCCTCTGGGCCTCTGGCTGTCATGCAGGGACGCAACCTCAAGTATGTCTTTAATTTTTAATCTGCACTTCTCATCTTCAGTAATATAAAATGTAATAAAGACAGTCAATAAAAAAGTCTCGGTGCTCCCCGCAGTGCCGGTCGGCTGGCTTCCCGCCTCTCCTCCACCCCTCACCACCTGCAGCAGAGCATGACGCTGGCCTTCCTGGAGAATCAGCTGGCGTCTGCTTTGACTCTGCAGTCAGCACAGGAGTATCGCTACTGGCTGCTCATCTATGCCCGTTTCCTCGTCAATGAAGGTACCAAACTTTCAGCTGAAGGGACAAACATCAGATTTGAGTATTGCAGATGCGTTCAGATAGAAAATGAGAAATGGTGGAAACTAAAACAGCCTAGGTGCTTTCAGAAAATTTGGACTCACGCTAGCTTGCACAGTGTCATATGTAGTACACAAGCCTTGTATAAACAACTCTTATATTTCATATATTTTTCTGTTTTTCCTTCCAGGCTCAGAGTATCGCCTCAGAGAACTCTGCAAGGAGCTGCTGGGTCCCGTCCACAAATCAGCGGCTACATCCTGGGAGCCCACCACACTGGTACGACAACAAAAATCAGTCTCTTCCTCTTGATTTTGTCTTTTAACATGATCCAAAGTCCACTGCTATCTGCTGAGCAAACCAGTCGGAATATCAACAGCTTTTATTAGTATAGTCACTACAAAATGTGACATGAAACACAGCTTTTATTAAAGTATTTGTTTCAAATAGTAAGTGAAGCACAGAACAGCTCAGTTGTCTTTACAGGGTTTATTTAGATGTTTGAGACAAGTCAGCCGAGGTGCAGATTGGACGTGGGCTTAATCTCAGATTAGTTGAAAGTTTGCACTTATAAACTGCACCAGGATCTGTTTCTGACAGCCTAATATTTTATCTTTGATTGTAAGAAACAATTTCAGAGATTTGATTGGTATTTGTGGAGTCAAACTGAAAATAGTGAAAATACTACAAAAGGGACCTACAGCACAAATACGATAGTGAGGTGATCAGCAGATGTTCAGACAGTGGAAGCTGGAGCTGATCAGTATCTGCTGTCTCTCATTAAACTGTATTGCTTCACTGTGTCTGTGCTGTTGGTGTCTTTTGAACCTTTTTGATGCACTGCCTCATTAATATTATGTCTTGCTGTGTGGTACCGACCGTCTAGGAAATGTCTGCTTCAATTTGCCGATCTAATATTTTATTAGTCTGGTCCTAATTAGCACTACTTAGGATGTCTATCTGTGTCTCTGTGTTACACCTGGACAGTTTGTGCAGCTTGCGCCACCCCATTGTCAAGGTGGTGAATGATTTCGAATGTAGAATTTTGAAATTGATACCATAGGTGTGTCTGCTCGGAGGCTGAGGGGTAACAATGGCAGTCGCTCGTATTTTTTTTATTTTAGTCTGAGATTGCTACTTTGTTTTGATCATTTACTCATTTCCCAGGATCTCTGATACACATTACTGGTAAGTATGCTTGGATGATATAAACCGAAATTATCTGAACTAAAGAACACTTTGTGACGACTGCACACACGCTGTAAACAATGTCACTTCTGCAAGATTACAGTTCTGATTTCTCCCATATTTTTGCTTCTTTTTGCACACGAAGAGGAAAAGATGAGTCGCTTCGTGCTCACATGTTCACTGTTTGACTTGTGTGTTTTTAGGGTCTACGTAAGCGTGAGCTGCTGCGGGAGGTCTTGCCCGTCATCGGTGAAAACCTTCGATTCCAGAGACTGTTCACTGAGTACCAGGATCAGCTGGAGTTGCTGCGCAACAAATAGCACGCGCTGCTACGCAGACAGAAACTGACACAAACACACACGGACTTAAAACAGTTTGGTTTGCCTCGGCTCGGCTCCGGTAAACTTTGACTGCTTTCTTCAACTTGAAACGCTGCTCTGGCTCAGACCTGAAAAACACGACCTGGGTGTCTTCTGAGAACTTTAACATCAGCCGGTCCTCAGCTTTTTGAGCGCTGGGACTTTTCAGTGCTGTCGTTCACCAGACAGTTTTTTTTTTTTTTCTGGTTTTTAGTTTCAATTCTCCTCTCCTGTCTTTATTCCTTCTAAATGTGATCTTTTTGACCTATGCACCTCCTGCCCTCCTAATCATGAACCTAGAAAAGGTAACTCAAGGGAGATGGTGATAGAAACGGTCGTCAGGTGCAGCATCAGCAGCTGTATGGAATCATTCTCAGAGGTCTTGGAGAGAGATCAGAGGTAAAATGTAAAGAGAAATGTAAATTAGAACAGATTTATAGGAGCAATATGCTTGCACCAAAGTGATGCCAATTTAGTGAGAAATAGTCTCTCACCTGCATCTGCCAGGTGAAGGAAATGAAGGGCATCCAGACTACGGATCAGCTGGGTTTTTACAGGTTGGTATTCCCGAGTGTACCGTTATCTTTAAAATCAGCAGTTCTCATACCAAAATGCGAAAAGGGTGGTAAAATGCAAGGCTATGACTGAAATACAGGATTGTTCTCTGTGAAATAAAATTGGAAAAATGAAAAAAGAATTTGTGCACAAACATTAAGCAGAAATTTATGTAAGCACTAAACTAGGGCTATCTGTGAGTCTGCACCTTCGATTGGTGCATTCGCCGTTCTTTGGTCCTCCCTCCACTGAATGAGCTTTTACATTCTGTAATCTCTCCACAGTGTAGCTCCATTCTTAGCTGTTTAAAATAGATTTTGTTTGTAAAAGAATAATCCTTCACTTCTGCAGAGATGGGCTGGTGCATCTAGACGAAGGTGATTTTAAAAAAGTCATCGCCCTACAGAGAATGGGATCGGGTGCAACTGGGAAACAACATCTGACGCTACGACTGATCATTAGGCTAGACCAGTATCACATCTCAGAATCTCTGGCTGCACTAAAATCATCGTAAACACAAATTCAGACAAAATAAAGTTCTTAAAAAATGAACGAAACACCAGATGGTTTAGGGCATTGCAGGAATCCCTGGTAGATGTGCAATAGTTGTACATCGGTACAAGCTCTTGGTGCTAGACATTGTTTGTAAACTGTTAGTGCCGAGTGTTACAGGTTGAGAGAAAGAATCAGCTTATGGAATCAAAATTTCTTCATTATTTTTTAACTGTTTTCTCAACACAAGACACGTTTTAGAGTGTTGAGAAAATGGTTCCGTTTTCAGGCCGGCCTTAGTCATTGCACGGTATTATACGGTGGCTGAATGAATCATAATGTACAATATAAAATTAACCCAACAGTAGACCTTTCAGACATGGGTAACATGGCTGACTTACCAGTCTGTTACAGTAATGGCACTCTGTCATTCGTAGGGCACTTTTACACTTTAACTGTGGCGTCAGACAGACTTACTGACAGCGGTGAAACAATGCAAAGTGATGGAATGTGCAAGAAATCTGTCATAGTTGCAAAAGTCTTGACACACATGTGGTAACAAGTATTTTTGGTATTATCTCCAAATCTAACCCACAGACTATAAAAGATGTATGCTGTTAAACCTGCAGTCTAATATTGGCCACCAGAGGGCGATAAAGAGTTCTAGTCCTTTGGGAAAGCTGCCCTTATACTTGACCTCTGTAAAAGCTTTGCTGGTGAGTTAAAGGTCTCAGTCAATCATTTCAGGTCTTCGTCAACATCAAGATTATTTTGTAAATTTAGCTTATGATTTCACAGTTGTTTGTTTTTTGCTCATCACACCCAGTTTCAAAACACCAAGATGGCAACAGCGAAAAAGCTTCTCTCGAATATTCAAATTGTGACCACAGAAGAATGTTTTCATGTAGAAAACTGTAACAATGAAGCCACATGCTATCATACAAGTTCTGCTTTTTTTGTTTGTTTAGTTTGTTTTGTTTTCTGTCATGTGTAATCTGTCCAAACTTTGCAGTGACGAATTTTTCCTCTGTCCAGCCGAGCAACATTGCTGGCCCACTTCAGTCTGAAAGTGACCAGTGTGCGGGCTCAGAATGATGGAAATGGAAAGAGGCTAATCACAGTTAAAAAATCTCTTAACTCGCATGTCCAGAGTAGCTGCAGGGTTTTATTTTTCTGAACTCCACCAAAAATGGTTCTGGATTTGTCAGATAATTATGTCTTATATTTGAAATCATGTTCTGTATATGTTTTTTTTTTTCCACTTGGTTTGTAAATAAGCTTAACTCAGAAACACAACCAGAGCTGGTAAAGGCTCAGATTTCTCTCGATTTCTCTTCACATTTCTCTGCTGCTGTGCAAGAATCACTGCTTTCAATTCAGGATTAAGGAGGGAAAATTGTTTTCTGATATCCATAAACTTGACATTTGACCCAAAGGTCATGAAACCCAGTGACACATTAATGAAGTTCATTTACCTTAATAGTACGTGTGTTTAGCCTTTTTTTTAGTCTGCAGCAGCATTAATGCACTCCTCTGCCTGCTCTGTGTGATCACACAGGAAGCTTGTTTAGTGCTATATTTCACTTCTGAGTGTGGTAAGCAGCACAGAGGAATCCCTTTTACTTATCACCCCCCACCCATTTTTTTTCTTCTTTTTTTATCTGTACAGAACTTCCTTCCTTATTTGTTTCATTTCTTTTTGTTGTTTTTTTTTTTTTTTTTCGGGGGTTTTCGCTGTCAGTCATTTTTAAATGTTTCTACAAGACGTTTTGTTTGATTTGTTTTCAATTTGTATAAGAAAAAGAAAAAATAACCAGAGACAAGCTGAAGTTTTTGCTTTGGAAAAAAAAAGAGGAAAGATTAAACAAATGAGGAACAGTTGTGGCTTGTTAATTTCCTGTGTGGTATTGCTTCATTTTGTGTTCGCGTGTGTTACTGGCTCTCAAGTAATGGGTCCTGATGCTGATAATTCCCAACCAGATTTCAGCTAACGTTCCCCCACAGCTCTGAATCCCATCAACACCACTTTTTATGATAACATTTTTTTTTAAACTTATTTGAAATGCACTTGGACCTTTTTTTTTTTTTTTTTTTAACCCATTTCCTCTCCTTCTTTATAGTAATTCTGGCCACTACTTTGTAAACACACAGCGCCTATTTATTTGTTGTATTTATTCATTATGCTACCATTATTTAAAAATAATGTTAGCTAGCAATAACTTAAATATCGTTAGCTAACAGTAGCAGCGTAGCCATTCTGTCCATCAAGTTTGTTTCTTTTGTACCGTTTTCTTTAAATTCTTGAAACTATCAATATTTTCTTCTATATCTCTGACAGTTTAATAATTCGTTTTTCATTAGACTGGCTCAACAGGTGGCTGTTTTGATGAACAAATAACATTACAAATTTTACAGCCTATGGCTGCTAACCAACATGTACAAATGTATATCTGCTATATTTAGCTAACACTTGTTTTTATGATTGGTAGCTCACTACATGAGTCAAATAGCTGTACACAGTTTATCCACCAGAGTGCGCTGAAAGTTACCGTAATCCTACTAAACTTTATATACATATAATCCTCTACATACAAGTGAAGCATAAACATACTTTTAAAAGTTTGTCGCTTGATTACATGAGTGGAGCAATTTCCTGAGCAAGCTCTGTTTGAGCTGAGAGCTGAGCAGAGGCGTCTTCCTCCTTCCTCCCGCACACACCAGAGACGCATGTTCTCTGTGGGTTTTGAACCTTTTTTTTTAAAAGACCATACAGATTAAGTGTGGATGTCCTTGGATGTTTAGATGAAAATCATTTTTACTGTTAAGATGGATGTCTGGATTCTTAAAGTACACTTCTGTACCGGGACAGTGATGAGTCTCCTGATTGGTGTGTTTTCTTATGGTAAGTTATCCACAAATGTTTCATATTAAAAGCCAGATCTCGCATTTTAATGTTACTAAAGTGTTTTCTGGACTGGAAGTGTTTGGCTTGTGAGGGATCCATAATGAATTCGCCAAATCCCTGAAGAAAAATTTCAGGACTTTTTTTTTTTTTTCTGATCAAGGTCTTTTATTGATCCGTTCACAGTTTTGTGTGTTTGAACTGTAGCTCTTGTTGACGTTTTTTTTTTCTTTTTCTTTTTTTAAGGGAACACACTTTCTGATTGAAGTATAGCTTTTTTTCAATTTTATTTTATTGAACCATTTTAAAACCAGTGCGTCAGAATTACGCCGGGCATGTTTTTCACCTTTCTATCGGTGTAGAGAAGTTCGGTTATAGACTATAATGCAAAAAGCATTTGTCTGCGTTCACATACACATATAAACACAGTGACTGGGTTAGGTTAGTGAATACTTTTGGCAATATAGTCTTTGTCTTTAGTGAATAAACATTGTCTCACTTTCCATTTCACACTTTACAAAAACATCCAGGGCACCAAAATCATTAAAATCTTTATTCTTTTTCATTGACTTTTTCTGTTTCCCTGTTTCTTCGCGTCAGGAGTGACAGTTAGAGACTTTCAGCTGGAGATCTGCAAAGAAAACACACAGGTGTGTGTCACCACCCCTGCAGACTGTGACCCTCGCCCACCCTCGTCCACACAGAGTGAGCACACACATGTTTGCTTACTGTTCTTGGTTTTTATCATCTGATTTTTTTTATTTTTTTAAACATGAAGTAAAGCTGCCTGTTTCTCAAAGGACCTCAGTAGAAGGATAAGGATCTATGAGAAATCTGATCTGTTTAAACATGACTGAGAAGGTTTTTTTTTATGTAAATAGAAGCTAAAAATTATATCTGGTTATATGTTTCTGGATGTTTGTTTTTTTTGGTCTCAGTGACTGGGTTGAAGTTTTCATTTAATCATGTTAATTTTGTAAAACATTAAATGTAGGCCCAGTAGAAGAACGTATTTAGTCAACCCGCTCTGATGTGTAGACATGTCATTCACATGACCCAAAACTAAAGTCTTCAGCTTTTTGGAGTGACGTGTTATTTAAACTTCTTTTCCTGCAGGTACTCTGAACATGTCGTGTTATTACCAAGAGTCTCCAGACAGACAAATATCCATGACATGTGAGTGGAGTCTAGACTCAAACAGCGACACTGAGACTACCGCCTCCCTGATTTTCAGCAGGTATAAAACTTGATGATTTCGTTACGATAATAATTTCAAAGTGATCTTGTGGAATCTTCTCAGATGTTTTATCTTTTCTATTTAGGGACCACGAAATTATATCCTGTCAGGGCATCTTCAACTCAGCATCCTTTGTCAATGTGTCAGCAAGGATTAAAAACCACAAGACAGAGATCTGGTCTGAGCCTCACAGTATCTTTCTTTTTGAAGCAGGTTAGACACCCACACGTTTTGTGACTGTCACCTGTAATCCACCTGGCTTCCATCTTCCTCTGCTGTTCGCTCATATAAAATGATGATGAAGTAATTTGCTCCTTGTCTCCTCTTCTCAGTCAAGCCCCCTACACCTGTATTAACTGTGCTCAGCTCTACTGAGGACTCACTTGTCGTGTCTTGGACAAGCACCAGTGATGGCAGATGTCAGCTTCGCTACAGACTCGACAGCGAGGACATATGGACCCAGGTTAGCATCATACCAACACTCTGTAGGCTTTTTCTTTAGGTATCTGCACTCCAAGAAAAGAAGTCCAAAAAGAACTGCACATTATTTTAGTTTCCACCATAAAGTAGGAGGCAAAAAGACCTGAAAACATTCAAATAATATGTAAATTTTTACAATATTTCATATTGCTGCTTCCTGCTGAAGTGAGACGCAAACAAAAAGAACAACAAAAGAAACTGTTTACTGACATTTGCTAAGTGAAAAGTGAAAAAAGATGTGTTTAAGGTAGCTTAGTTCAACCAAAAAGTAAGGATACTGAAAGTGTTGTCACAAACAGTAATAACTGAGTAATTCAAGGACTATTGTTTATGTGCTGCAGTTTTTGCTGATCCCTATATATACTGATTATGAATGTGTAGACATAAGCATCGGTCTTCAACATCTTCACTTTTTGTAGCTTGTTACCTTAAGCCAGTGTTTCTGACACTGTGAGAGGTGGAACTGCTGCAGGTGGAGAACGTGGACAAAAGTATCCAATAAAAATAAGCAGACTTTTGTTTCATTTCCCTAAAAAGAAACTTAGAGTTTGTGGAAGATTTTTGCACTGAGCTTAAAATTCAAGTCTTTTGCTGTTGGTAGTGATTTGTGAAATATCTGTGTTGTTAGATGTGAACTTCTTTTGTTCTTGTTTTTGTTTTGTTTCTTCTGGAACAGGGTTTTTGTAGCTTAATAAGCTTTGTAAAATGTAAAAACGACCAAAAAGGGAATCACAATATGACCATGTAGGTCATCCATGTCATAGTAATCTAAGGAGAAGCTTCTCGGATGAGACATGAAACGTCTTCAAGAAACTTAAAGAAGTCCAGTCGCTTTTCTTTCCAAGCTCCTTAAATCACAAATGTATTTTAATTGTTTAATAAAGTTTTAATAGAGGCAACATTTTGATCCCAAAATAAAAATGCCTGAAACCTGAGCTTTTGACTTACAGTGATTACTTGTACATGCACTAACCTCATTATTTGAACCTTTGGCCATCCAGCACTGTGACAGAGTAGACAGGATAGAAGTATAGAAGAGCATAGTAAGTCCACTTACAGTCAGCTTTGTCTCATAGGTTTGGTTGTCTGCTTTTGTGTCCAGGTTCCAGATTTATCTGCAAACCTGACGTTGAATTACACCATCAAAGACCTCCTGCCGTTTACAGTCTACAGAGCTGCTGTGGCCTGCAGGGAACAGATCTTCTGGAGTAACTGGAGCTCTGAAATCAGAGGAAGAACACTGGACAGAGGTAACAGGCATTCAAATCAGGGACAGAATACCAGGAGCTACAACACTGACATATATAAAATAAATTAATAAATTAAAAAAAAAAAAAAAAGCTCAATTTTCTTTCTTTTAGTTCCTTCCAGGCCACCAGAGGTGTTTTACAGACTAGAGAAAAAAGGTGGATCTCTGGAACTTCATCTCATTATGTTGAAGGTACGGTGTCTCAGTTATCTATGGTGAAGATTTCTCAGATAAATGCAGAAAAATACCGTTCTGATTTACTAAAATGAATCTCTTATTATTGTTTCTTTTTCATCTTAGGCTCCTGAGTCTCTCAAAACTGAAGGTCGAATCCTTGGATACCAGATGAGCTACAAAGAAGGTGGACTGATTCAAAACACCACTGATGTGACGCGCCTGGTGGTGGAGGAGGGGAACTGCAGCATCACAGTCAGAGCCTTCAACACAGCTGGCTACGGCCCTGCTGCCCATCTCAGTTTCAGCACACAAACACAGAAGACACTGGTTATGACATGTAATTATTGTTATTATTATATCAATGTTCTGAGTGATATGCTGGGGTATTTGAAGAATATTGTTCAGATGAGACAGTGATCCCCACAGACATCACAATTTTAACATGAGTTGCTTTAAATAATGTATTTCTTCCTAAAGCTACTGAACTCTTTCCTCCATAAAGGGAATATTTGACAGCAGCTCTAAAAGCATCCAAGGGGAGAAGAATTAATGCATTTTAGGCCTCAGTCTTACAGGTGTAGAGGCAGTCAGCAACCCACTCACAATATCTGGTCACTACGAACATATATACACCCAGGCTAGCTCATCAGTCACCTGGTCAAAATTTAGATATGTAAAAAAAAACCTATATTAACTGCTAAAAATAGCAGAGGCCAAAAGTATCCGTGTTCTGTATGTATGTGTCTCCAACAACATTTCAAGGACAAATAAAAAAGACATTTGCAGTATCTTACACAATCGTGACTATTGGCTTCCAGCTCTAGATATTAGATATGAAACGCGTGCTGCTCACTTTTGCAACATCCTGCATGTTATTTTTTCATCAAAGGAAGCAGCAGACCAGTGACATGCTGTTTTTACAAAACCTATTGCAAAATCTTTCCATGATCTCGTCTGTTTTTTACTTAAAAACTTGCCTCATATGTTTAACAAGAAGAGAAATTTCAAAAATGCGCAGTGCATTGGACCAAGTGCGGTTTGTGAATCTCAAAAATAGGAGACTTAAAAATGGTAGCTTATTTTACTGTTGATGATGAGCGTTGTCTTCTTCATCTTAATCTATGTAATAATGTGGGGCCTGTTTCCGGCAGCTCTTCCCTCTGTCAGAAACATGTGGATTTCCACCTCTTACCCAGGAAAAAAAGAGCTTCTGGTCCAGTGGAAGATCCCCATCAACCCAGGTCACACCCTGCCTGTCAGTTATTTCCTGATTCAGTGGCACCCTGAGACGAATCCATCCACCAGCCACTGGTCTCGAGTTGACGGCTTCACCACTTCCACCGTCATACGAGGTGAAAAGGGGGAAAAACCCCAAAACAAAAGTCATTTTATTTTTTAATGAATATAATATATTGGCTTCACCTTGAATTCCGTGTCCTGCAGTCACTTCAGAATAAAAACATACTGCTCAGGCATCATCTTCTATTTCGTGAAGTCCCATTTCAAAGCTGTACCATACAACAAGCCATATTATTGTTAGATAACTCCACTAAAAATGCTCCAGAAGCCACCAACAGGACAAACGTCAGTTCACTAAATTGGATTAGCAGAGGTGGGGGCCAAGCAGTCAGCCACTCTAGAACTGAGCATTTTAACCAGATACTTTATATAGACAAACCCGCTGTGACATCACAGATGCCTTAATAGCCTTAATATTAGTGTTTTTGCCATAGCATTGTTAGTAAACTGCATTATTTGTCAGATAATATCATTAAAATGCTCCAGAAGGCACAGACAGCACAGAGAAGTCCAGTTCAGTGACTCAAATTCATGGAAGTGAAGCAAAGCTGAGAGGCAGCAGCTACAGCAGCCAGCAGTGGTACAAAACATGATCAGATCTAATAATGCATATCTTTAATTGGTTACTTTTAAACAGGTTTCTTTTAAAAGAAAGCCATATTAAGTGTTTCTGGTGTAAAGGAGTGCATTTTAACATCTATGGGGTTTGACTCACTGTTGGGGCAAACCTCTTTCTGCCACTTGTTCTTTGGCTTTATCTTTGAATCCTTAAGGCTGCTACGTGCTGCTGAGTAAATTTCTCCACTAGCAGGCTTTTACTGTAAAGCTGATGCAATATAGGAGGTGCAGGTGCTGATAGGACCTCATCATCACAATTTAGATGGTGTTAGATAACAGAGCCCCACATTGGGGGAAAAAGCTATCATCTTGTGTGTATTTGATTTGCATTTGATTGGTGGGGATTTTTTTTAAAGTGGAGATTTCCAGATAAAGAAAAAGGTAAATGTCATAATTATGTTGTGTTTTAATAAGATCTACAACAAAAATGTGATGAATTTTACAGCAGTTTCCTCAAACAGCTCGTCATTAAGTCTTTAAAAATATGTTTGGGCATTTGTTAGCGACTAATTTTTTCTACACACACTCTCACACTTTGGGCTGTTGCTGAGTTTTGAGGAAGCAGAGCAGTTTATGTTCAGTCAAAGTATACTGCTGCATGCTGGGGGCGCTGTGCGGGGATGTATTAATGCTGGAGACTGTCCATGTGGATTTAAATAGTGCAGATGGAAATTAGCTAGTAGGTGCATCTTTTCTCTTAGGAGAAGTTTAATGTTAGCTTTTTTTGTTTGTACATTTTTCCTGACAAAATAAATTCATTTATTTCAGATTTGTTTATATAGCACCAAATCACAACAACCATTGTGGCCCTCTATATTGTAAGGTAAAGACCCCATAATAATACAGAGAAAAAGCAAACTAAGAGCAAGAACATGGAGAAAGTGGGAAGAAAAAAACCCCTTTTAACAGGAAGAAACCTCTAGCAGAACCAGGCTCAGGGAGGGGCACCCGTCTGCTGCAACCTGTTGGGGGTGAGGGGAAATAAATCAAACTGAATGAGTGACTTATATATGGTATTTTAGTCTATAACAGACATTGTATTTTATACAGCTGTTCTGTTTACTGTGCATGTTTCCAGATGTTGACCCTAATAAGGAGTACCTGATCAGTGTGTTTCCTGTTTACAACCAGCAGTATGGGTCTCGTCAGTCTCTGCCGGCAAGTCTGCAGTACGGAGGTAAACACGAGCTCAGATAGAAATGTGTGGGGGTGATAACCTCTGCATCTGCACAGGATGATTCAGATTTACCCGGTAATGTGAATCATCAGCTCTCAGTATTAGTATTCTCAGTTAGTATTGTTTCTGTGACTAGAAAATGAGAAAAGTCTTATCTAAGAGTCAATTAATAGTGATGCTAATGCAGCAAAATGGGCGAATAATATGCAAAGTAATTTACAGCAGAACAGAAGTTATTTGCATTGAATTAAATGCGGGGGGAAAAATTGAGGAATCTATATCTGACTTTCTATCTGTGTGTGTTCATCTTCTCAGCTTTGATGGAGGTGGTCAATCTGAGTGTCAGTGTGACTAAGACATCAGTGACCATTATGTGGGAGTGGCAGAGGAAGTCTGAGCCAGTTGGAGTAAGCAGATATGAAGCAGTTCTGAGGAAAGACTCAGACAAACAATGTATGTTGTCATGATGAAACATGTCTGTGGGTTAATGAGCCTTTTAACATAAATTCTCACTCCACGGTAAAAAAAAAAAAAGTTTGTTTTTTTTCATTAGATTTGTCCATGTATATTTTCTCGCTTGCAGAGGTGTTACAGAAAACTGTTATGCATTTTATCACCTTTTTGCAAATGCAACATACATTCTCTCGTTTCCAGCTTTACCTTTGTGGCCAAATGACCAGCAGCACACTTTCTATAACCTGATGCCCAACGCTCAGTATTCTGTTACGCTGTTGGCTGATAATGTTTCTAAAAGCATCGTTCAAGTGACGACAGATTTCGGTGAGTTTCACTGGACCCAAAACCAGATTCCTTTCTGTGGTTTTTTGCATTGCAGCGTTGGCTAAATTTCTTTGTAGTAGATTTCTTCTTAATATACTTAGAATCAATCATTGAAGTCATATCTGCAGCGCCCCCTGGTGTGTGGACTGTAGCATTTGTTCACCTGTGAAACCAGTTGTATATCCTCCTAAGACCCAGCAATTAATTTTGATTCTCTGTCTGAGTCTGAGAACTCTATATCAAGCACTGCTTATGCATCTCTTTCTATTGATGTCCCATTTGTTGGGGCTGGGCTAACAGAACACATGGACTTTCATTTAAAATTGACAAAAATTGCAGCTTCCACATTTCAAAGCCACAAGGGAGGTTAAGTGACAACTTTTTTTTTCAGATATTATCACTTTACTGCCAAAACTGAAATGGTCCAATTTGACAGTCTTGACTTTGATTTTGCAGGATTTCAGAAATGTGCAGTAACTTTACCCCTTTCAAAACAAAACAGCATCGTTTGTAGTGGACAGCACGACTTGCTACCTCACATTTTCAACCCATGTCAACCCAAGAGACAAACAAAAATACACTTAAACTATCTTAAAAAAATCAAAACATTTTTCTGCTGTATTTCTGGAGGATATGCAAAAATAAAAAATAAAAAAATGAAAGTCTACATCATGCAAATGCAAATAAGAACTTTTCACATGTTACAAGACACAATTATGTGAAACACACTTTGCAATTAAGATATATTCTATTATAATTATAAATGAGTGCAATGCCTACATCAAAGTCAGCTTGATGGCTTTTCTTTCAGCATCAAAAAATGAATAACTCTTATAGCACAATAAGAGAAATAACAGAATAGAGAGCAATAAAATGTTGAATTTGTTATATAGGCTTTTAATTTGAAAAGCACGGATGGATGGATAAAGTGCAGGTGGCTATTACAGAAAATGCTGGACAGTGAGGTACACAACTGACCCAGATGATGGACATAAGTACAGGTGATAGAAACATACTGCTGTGACTCCAGGAAAGTGATTTATTTATTGTTTTTTGAAACATAATTAGAATCTGATATTCTTCTTTCCAGATGATGTAACGGTGGTGGCTACAGCGATTCCTCTGCTGCTGGTTGCTGTCACTGTGTTAATCCTCTCCATCCTGTCCAGGAATCTGTGAGTGTTGGGCAATCTGTTCTTTTAGTAATACTAATGCGTTTGTTTTTCGGCCCAAAGACCGTATGCAAGGCATGGCATGAAGGGAAAAAAATGTATGTTAAATGTTATTTGCTAATAACTAAAGTCATATTTTGCGGTAGCATTACCAAAACTTATCTGAGAACAGCTTCCTAAATGTGAATATTTACCAGTATTTCACATTTTCTAGGATAGTAACACGAACATTTATGGGATTTAACAGCTGTTAACACAATTCAACATGTAATACAGCAATGCAGCAGAGCCTTTTTTCATCTGACCTCAAGTCATTGGCCCATGAACCTGCTCCTTCTGGTCAATCCGGCTCTGAAAGATTAAACATGCTGCAAAAATGCAAACAATTTCCTGAAGATTCTCCTGGTTTCTAGGACTTACAGGAACAGTTTCCAAAAGTCAGAAGTGAATGTTCTGATAGTACGCAGTTAGTCCTCGTCACTGATAATGACTTTAATCAACATTACTTTTTAGGTACAAGTCGTACTTCTTCCCGCTAATCTCTAGCCCTCGACTAAGCAAAACAGGCCAGTGGCTGATGGACCCAAACCACGAGGTAACCTGTTTTTTACAGCTTTCATATTTAGGTTAATTACTTACAGCTCATATATCTGTGCATGGGAGACTTCGTGCCCATCGTCAGACTCAGATTTACAATATTAGTCCAACTAATTATAACAAAAACACATTTTAATGATATCTACCATCACACAAATTTGAACATGATATCTTGAAAACTGTGGATGCTAATAAACAGACAACAAGGGGGGAATGGCAAAGACACCATACAGAAACGGGAACAAGAAAACTTCTAAGATTGACAAAATGACCCGTTAGGATTTGCACAACTAAAAAAAAAGAGAAACAATAAACACAAATATATGTAAAGCTACAGCAGCCAGCCACAAAATGACCACTCATTCATTCTTTTCAACAGAAATTTGCAGAGAGGAGCATCCTTAATATTGAAGACTTCCAGGTGACTGATGTCCTCAGAGACAAAAGTGTCATCATAGTTGAGCGAACCTCTCAGCTCTTACCAGATGATGACCAGCGTGAGGATACCTCTCTGCTGTTGATTGGCTGCCTCACTCTAGACTCTGAGTATGTTTCTTATAGTGCACAACCCACAGAGAACCAGTCCCGTCCTCCTATCAAGGTTTTCATATCAGAGGAAAATCAAGAGGCTGCCGGTGCTCCGCTACACGAAACTAAACTCTGGCTTCCTCAGAGCGACAAGGACAGAAATCAGGTTGACATCTCCGAGATATCACATCAGACCGAGGCTGCTGTGAAAAGTCACTTTCCTGGTTTGTTGACTGAAAGTCAGCCTGTTTATCCGATGACCTGTGAGACAGAGTACGTGTTGAATTGGGGCAGGCAGAGTGACTGCTCTTATCTGATCTGTGATGCAGGTTACATTTCTAACAGTGGCACAGGTGTGAAAACACATTGAGACAGACTCAGCAACGAATGAGCTCAGATAAGATGTGGCTGAAAGGTTTATTACAGCAAGGAAAACAATGGCCTGTCTTGTGGGGCAGACTCATCGGGTCTGCATTTTTGTTTTTTTTGGTATTTTTGTATAGAAAAATATAGAAAGTTCCACAGCAGCATAATAAGTAAGGAGGGCCTCCTTTTTTTATCTTAAGATCATTGTTACTCCATGTTTGACATGCTCATCTTGGTGTCTGCATTTAATAAGCTGTATATTACATGTATTTCATAATGTGAACGTATGTGATCGTTGTAAGATGTGGGTGCCACCAGACACTCTGAAATATGATTAGATGAAGCCAAATACTTAACTCAAGTATATGTTCTTCTCTCTACTTCTACTTCACTATGTTTTGGTTATGAACATTATACTTTTACTCTGTACCAATTATTGTAAAGATCTGGTTACTAATTATTTTGCAAATTTGAAAATGTTAATCTACTATTGCATTATGCTGCACTAATATAGATAAAGCAACCCAGCAGTGTACAGTACAAGTAATTCATTAACAGACACTTATACGCTATGTTCAAAAATATCCTATATTGTGCAAAAGAGTTATAACTTGGACTTTTCACCATTTCACACCACAAAATGTTGCAGGAAGTCAGTGGAACTTTTACTTAACCAGACAAGTCATTAGAAAGACCTTATATGCACTGACAGCCAAGATACAGACAAAGTCACAGGCAAAGTAATGCTTCTGTGGAGTCTTATTTATTACAAAATATCATAATAGGGACCCATGTGAGACTGAAAATAGTGCCCAGTTTTTTCTTTTAGCCCCTGTTCAGCTACAATCAAGTCTGCTAGAAAGATACTGAGGCATCCTCAGTGCCACCAGGTGGCATATTAGTCAGATATTGAACCACTGTGAGCTGGATGGTCTTGCTGGTTAATGAAGCCAGCAAGACCATATAATCTGCAAAACGCAGACAAGTCTAGATCCAAATTTCACACCTTCCACTCCTTGAACACATCTAGAAATTCTCTTCATGAAAGTTATTAAATGAATTATTGAAAAGCGACACCCCGGTGGACTCCAAATTGCGATATATTTCTCATAAAGCAAAGCATGATCTCTATGAATGTACAGGGGACAGATGGCTGATAATCACCGGAGCATTGAAGCGAATCAGACAAAATCGCTGTCTGTTTTAGAAGGAACCTTGTTTGTGAATTAACTCTGGGAATATATAAAATGTATCTGTTGGGGTAACCTTTATATATTTAGGGATGGGCTTCAGACTTCTTGCAACCTGGAATGCTAAGATTCTCATAGGAAGTGAGTAGAAAGGTCAGGATTAGAAATGAGCTGTCGCTCCAGCATAATTTGACCATTTTGAAGAAAGTAATCGAGGCAAGGTTGATATGGTTTGGACAAGTGTAGAAGAGTGATCGTGGATATGATGCACGAAGGATCCTCAGTATGGAGCTTCTAGGCAGGAGGAAAAGAGGAAGACCAGAGAGAAGAGTCATTGATGTGGTCATATAGGGTTGGTGTGACAGAAGGATGCAAAGGATAGGCTTTCATTTATTTAATACTTGAAGTTTATTTTGGCTCCTAGAAATAATCCAGCAATCATCAGAGTCTCTTGTGCAATTTTACTGAAATATTTAGATTTAATGAACTTATTAAAGTAAATAACAAAAATTAAAAATAAACAAAAGGCCCCCCACTCTGAGGACTCTGAATGGTTTAGCAGAAGAGAGTGGATGTGTGGATGTTTGAGATTAAATTTCTTGTCAACAATGTTTTGTTTAATCCAAGGAAAGTTGAATGTAGTTTATTATAAAACACATGAGGAGAATTCTACTTTACATAATCAAACTTTTATAAAATACATTTATTTTAAATAATTACTGTTTCTGACAACTACTTCTGGACTGAATCTGGACAGAGTGCGTGCTCTTCTTCATTTGTCCACCCGGACAAATGAAGAAGCTTCTTCTTCCATATTTCATCATCGTACTGCAGATATTTCCGAGGTGAAATGTCAAACCTGAGATTGTTGTACATGCGTCAAGTCACTTCGCAGTAAACTGATATTAAAGCACAACGTGAACAATCTGAGGAATGTGGTGAGTTAATCGACTGGGGACAAATTCGTTCCTATCCATCTGACCTCCTCAGCTGGGCAGGAGGTCGAGTGATGAAGGTGTTCTGTTAGAGGTTAGCGTTTATGCCGATCCAATGTCTGATCAGCTGGTGGGCGATGGTCTGCCTGGGGGGGATGTTAAAAGCTGGAGATGCTCCTCTGAACAAGGAGTCGATCACCTGAGCAAGCAGAAAAGTTGGATTTCTGTCTCATTAATGTCTAGAATTGTTCATTATTAAGCATTAGAAGAATTGGCCATAGAATATGCATGAAAGCTCTGGAAAATTTCTAGTTGACACAGCTGATGCTAACAGTTTCCAGGTTGTTGTTATAAAATTATCTTCAGTAGACCTATTATTAACTCTTAACATCATGATCCCGGTTAGCAGTTCCACTAATAGTCGCACTGTTACTTACCTGTTGCCGTGTGAACCACTGAGCTTCCTCTATCTCATTCTCATCCACTTTGATGTCTGTTGATATGGCGACAGCAAGGCAGCCAAACATGAGGTTGGATGGCATCGGCCAGGGCTGGCAGGAGACATACTGAACCGGTCCGACCTTCACGCCGCTCTCCTCCTCCACCTCCCGCCTTACTGCATCCTCAATCGTTTCCCCTGCGGGGTATGACAGGGAGAAGCTGTCACCCTAATTTTTATAGCTGAGACTTGATTTATGGTCAATACTCCTGTGAGGATTAGCTTCAGGCACACATCAGTTGTTTAACAGCTGAGCAGTTTTTCTGTGTGTGTGAGTGTGTGGCATACCAGGCTCTACAAATCCCGCTAAACAGGAAAACATCCGAGCTGGGAATACCTTCTTCCTTCCCAGTAAACATTGGTTTCCATCTGGGTGGATCACCAGCATGATGACCACTGGGTCTGAAATCACAAACATAAACACACTTTGTTACTCAGAGTGGGCAAAAGCTACTATAGTATATGATATGACGTCGAACTTTAATAAAACTGAAGCAGGTGAATGATAAAAATATTGCATTTCTGTTCATTTGTTATAAAAAAGGAAATGGGTATAGACATAAAAACTATATTTAACTCCAGGCTGGAACATGTCTATTTCTGTTGGGCTTTTTTAAAAGACTTTTTTAGCGACATTTCTGAATTTATCTGACATTGCAACAATAAAGAGTAGACAACAAAAAGGGGCAAGAGAGCAGGGAAGAAACACAGGAAAGGGCTACAGGTCGGGATCATGCCCAGGCTGCTGCATACGGCCGTGTCTTCAACCAGCATAACAGGCACCCACGCTCGGCTTTTTTAATATGGGGGTCTGTAGGACTTGACTTAGAGCCAGCCTCAAGAAGCCACTGGGGAAATTACGGTTTTCTGTTCTTTTTAGCTTTTACGTTTTTTGGTCATGTTTTTTGTGCACAGCGTGATGCTACACAGTATTAACTACAGTGCCGATGAGCTGATAGATGAGCAGATTCATACCAACTCGTGGATAGCAGGTATTGTGGACCCCCTTTAGACTCCTGCATTCAGAGTTCAGACAGCTTCTCTTGTGTCCTCCATCCTCCAGTTTGGTGCTGCTGCCACATGTCGGACAGAAGCTGTAGCGACCGTGCCAGGCCAACACCGATCGAGCCTGAGCCAAGATTCCTTGCAGACAAGGAGAGCAGGAAGAAGTATTATACTCTGACACAAGAGAGGCAGGTGATCAAACAACAACACACGTTTTGTATGTCTCACCGGCCTCTTCCTCGTTTAGTTTCAGCAGGTCTCTGTTTGGCATCTTTGGAAAGGAGCAGTTCTTCTCCCTGCACCGTTTAACAAGGTCAGCAGCATCTTCATCAGTGCTGAAAGCAAACCAAGCAGGAGCCTCCCGGATACCCTCCTCAGGAGAGGAAGGGGAGGGATTTTTCCTCTTCTCCACTCCGAGGAAAATGAGCACAGTTGCAGGTTTCTGCAGAAGATCCTTAACTGCCTCATATCTGAACCGACACAGTTTGCTCTCAACCTGTTGCAATCAGATTCACAATTCACAAGACTTTCATCTTTGTCATGTAAACTAGCCGTAGGCTGTAGGTTATAAACATACCGCTGCGCCGTCGTCTTCCTGGGATGTGCTGAGCATGGGGCTGAGGTTCGAGAATATGAGGTAGACAGTATCTGGTTCTCTTTGTTTGGCCTCCAACCAAGCTTTGTCTGTCCTCTTCCCACTCAGGCGGTCCAGCGTCTCCCTGCTGAAGTAGTTTTCCTGCGGACTAATGTCGGAGGCCGGCAGGACTCGCCGGCAGCCATCGTCTGTCTGGCAGAGTAGGTTAGAGATGTGTTTGTGACCCCAGAACTTGGCAACATCGTAGGCGGTCTGTGATGACCTGTTTACTATGAACTTATCACAGCTAAAAGATAGAAGATAGAACAAAAAAGAGGTTTTAGAGAAGTCAGGAATCCATTTATACATTCAAGGCTACAACACATCAAAGTCTGGGGCTTTTACAACTTAGACTTTTAAGTTTTTAGATGTTTTCATTTAAATTGCACCAATATTTTTTCCGTACCTGCTTATTATAGCCTCTTTGAGGATGTTTTTCTATACTAAATGGGTTTTTTTGCTACTATTTTTTTGTCTCTTCAGCTTTTATATTGATTTATTTCAGTAAAGGTTTTTGCCTCCATCACGCTGTTAATGCAGGTTTATTAATTTTAGTCTTGTTTGGTTTTCTTGCAACTCCTAATTTTACTGTATTTTCACTACTAGTTTTATCCCTATTTTGTCTTGTTTTATACTTTAAAATATCATTTTAGCATACAGCTCCTACATGCTAAAAAGAGAAGCTACAGTTTTATCTGAGTTTCAGTCTACTCCTATTTAATTTTTAATAAGTTTTAATTTAACGTACCTGTGTGTAGCCAAGTTTTGTTCTAGCTACATTTTTTGTTTCAGAATGAGAATCATCTTTATTTGGCCAAGTTTGTGCACACAAATAAGGAACTTCTGTTGAAAAACAAACAAATGTAGACGTTCACTTTGCTCTTTCAGGTTCAGTTTCTTTAAATATTTTAAATCCTCACTTTAGCCTCTTTTCATAATGCTTTCCAGTTCCTATGTTTCTGCCCATCAAGTCTGCAAATATTTACCTAAACGTAACATATGTGGAATAGATGCATCCCCTAAATGCTAAAAATTATTAATGCAGCTTTGAAAAGATATTCCACAATATATCTCTTTAGTATTGTTCACTTAACAAATGGTACATTAATAACATTACAAATTAAGAGAAATGCAGTGATGTACCCATGTGACAGCAGCTTCTCCACCACATGAGAATGTCCATTGCGAGCTGCAAGCATTAGCGCGGTCCAGCCGCTGTATCCTGTCTGGTTTATGAGCGAGGGCACATGGGACAGCAAGGTGGACACCTGGGACATATCTCCTCTTGCTGCAGCATCCAGAAACTTCTCCACCATGTCCTCCTTCGCGCTCAGTTGATAGCTCGTCATCCTGGATCCCGAGACAAAGACAATGAAACCCGGGGTAATATATGATCTGGCAAAATATCAGAGGAGATATTATGAACAGATGAAGCAGCTAGTTACAAATAAATGATAAAAAAATAAAAATGAAATGTTATTTTAAAATTATTGGTTTAACACATAAGAGCTAAAACAATCATAGATAGAAAGGTAAAAAGTTTTGAATAATTGATTGATGATTAATGTCAAGAAGGGGGAATTTGGGTTTAACAACCTCAAAATATAGCTCAGAGTTTAAAATGCTGAAAAATCTAAAAGTACTACAGCAAAAGTGACCCAATTAAATACTGATATCTCACTAGAATGCTATCCTTCCTATTGAGTGGTTTGATACTACATCCAGAGAAAGACTAAAATACGGAAAACAAATACATTTTGCTCTTGTTTTACTAACAGTTAGACCCAAGAATATTTGGTTCCAATTATTCTAATTACAATGTTTCCAATTAAATTAAAGTTACTAACTAACTGTGCCATCTTGTGGCACTCACTGGTATTACTGTAAAGAACAGCTTGACCCTTGTTCACTTCAGTTGATATCGCTGTGCTCTTTAAGATTTAGACACGAAGTCAAAACATTTTTTATTCGCATTCACTTGACAGCTGCACTTAATTTTGAAATATTTTTAACTATTTCAAAATAGTTATTTTGAAAAAAAATTCCATGACAAACTATTTTTTTGATCAAATTTTGTAATTTTCTGGCAACAAAAATGGTAAATACATAAGTTAATAAACGTATAATTTAGTAAAAAAAACAAAACAAAACAAACCTACAGCGTCAATTCTACACTGTGCCTTTAATTAGTCCTCCCTGTCTCATTAGCGCATCGAGCTGTCAATCACTGAACCCTTTGACCTCGACAATGGTTGCGAAATAAACTTACAGGAACCACCTTGAATTGCAGGTTTGCTTTTACAAATCCCACAGTGTTGAAGATTAAGCTTGGACACAGTGTTTGTTTGTCATGTGGTTTTAAAAGGCCTCTGAAACGGCTCTTTGTTTCACTAACAGTTCAGGAAACGAAAACACGAACGAACAGAAGCGACTTTCGCCGTTTAAGCTTCGTTTAAACGAGACCGAGCATCACATTTCACTTTGAGTTTCATGTGAAAGATTATTAATGCGTCATCTCTTGCCTTTCGCTCCGCGTTCACTTCTCCTCCGTCTCCTGTTGTTAGAGAAAATGTTACGAGGTGCGTTCAAGGGCAACAACCACGCTGATTAGGGTCGGTGCTGCCTTCAGGTCCTCTCGGCGCTGTAGTGTTTCCGACTTATAAAGGCTTGTCATACAAGAATGAAGCTATGTTAGAGTTCTTTACATAGTAAAATTGCTTCCTCCTATATGCTCTCACCTGCCACTATATTACTGCTAGCTGAGTCCTCTAATTATTACATAGAAGAAAACTATTGCAGTTAGGCATAATGCCATTGTTAAGTTGACCCTTTGAAGTTCAAACTGAGCATCAGAATCTCACTGAAAGGTAATTAAAATGAGTTTGAACATTGCATGGTTGCTGGTGTCAGAGAGACTGATTTGACTTTTTACAGAAAGGTTCCCACATAATCATCAGAAAGTAACCATCAGTTTTCTGTGTGAAAATAGGAAGGAAACAATAATTTAAATAACCAGTCATTACAACAGAAGTTATGCAGAAGAGCATCTCTGAATACACAACACAACGTGCTGCTTCCAGAACCAAAAACTGAGGCTATAATTAAAATGGTATTAACAAAACTGGGCAATGAAAGATTAAAAACAATGTTGCCTAGTCTGATAAGTCTTCATTTCTGCTGCAACATTCACATGGTTGAATGAATTTGGTGTAAACAGCATGAAAGCATCGGGTATTGTCACTGACCATGTCCATCCCTTTATGACCACAGTATACTTCTCTTCTGATGGCTGGGACAGGGTATTCTAATCATGGATGTGCAGCTGACAAATGTGAAGCGATCATGTCAACATGAATAAACAGGAATAAAGCTGACAAAAACCAAACTTGAATAAAGCATATGTTTTAGTTAATCCTTTATTAAAATAAAGTACAAAATAAAGTTAACAAAGATGGAGCATCTCTCTTTGTGAACCCAGTGGGGAAAAACCATAAAAACGTCATTTTATAATCACAGAATCATCATCATCCAAACTTTTATCCTTATAAATAAACTTTTACTTGAATTTACCTGTAGTTACTCTCATTCACATAAAACTCACAGAGGAAACAGAACAAGCAACCTGTTAGTGTTATGGTCAAATCTAAATGTTGACCGGGTTTAATTAACATGTTAAAAACAATCGATTTAAGACAAGTGGAAAAAAATATTAGTCCTAATAATTTTTCCCTTCACAGCTGGACAGTTTCACAAGCTTAAAGCATGACGACGTTTCTGTTTTTGTGCAGACGGAGGCTTTCTCATACTGTAATAAATATGGAGAGCAGAACACACTGTATGTTTGTGCGTGAGCAGAGTAGGGTATATGACTCTGTGTGTGTGTGTGTGTGTGTGTGTGCGTTAGGAGTAAAAGGTGAGGACGCTCTGGTGGTTTCCTCGCACCAGCAGCAGTGGTGGAAGGCCTTTGGACAGAGTTTCCAGCCAGCACATGTAGAGGGCGCTCGACACTGTGCCCTTTCTTGCCAAAGGCATGCTCCTAGACACACGGAGACAGAGAAAGACAAATTTAATTTTTATGATATTTATATATATCAAAATCAAACCTAGAGCAGCGTTAGAAAGCTAAAGAAGACTGCATGATCTTGTAATTATGAGTTATGAGCAGTTAATGTCATTAAATTAATATGTAAGCTTAAAAGTCAAATTATTTTGACATGTTAAATTCAATGTGAGAAGTCTAATTTACTTTATATGTAACAGCTATGATGAGTCACACATTATGTCTCATTATTTTAACTCTATATTTGTTTGTTTTTCAATTAACTGCACTGAATTAACCGTAAACAGCTTATAAAATATTAACTACCAATTCTGGAGCTCAGAGCATTATGGATCATCCATTTTAATGCTTCTGAAGTTCCCTGAGTGTCATCAGTGTTTTAAGATTTCTTCAGTATCAAAGTTGAAGATATAGTCAAAATTTCAGACTCTCAACTTTAAATCCGTGGGATAGCTAACTGTTTTTTGGGTTCCAGTTTAGTTGGACAAGTTAACACAATCATATATAAAATGCCTTTTTTAATACTGTGATGGAACATGTTTCACAATCTGCTGCACACATGGCCAGGTGGTGCTGGAAGCCATGCATGCCCATGCGTCACACCATCTCTGCTGCTGCTGATGTTTTATGCTTCGGCTCCGAAGCATAAAACATGGTTCCAGGACTTCTCCACACTGTTGTCGCTTTGTTACAGGTTGACTTGAACAGACAGAATGCTTCTTCAGAACTGGTGGAGCTTTTTTAGAGATTTTTTGGTGAAGTTTAACTTGTTGTTCTTGAGTTTGATAAATGGTTGTGGTGAATCCTCTGTATTTTCTTTCATTGGCGTCTTCTCTTTATGGTTGAACTTGGAACTTATGCCTTTCTCCTGGAGACTGTTCTTCTTTTACATCCCCCTGGTGCATTTGCTAAATGTCCAAAGCTTTTGCAAGTTCACTGGTTCTTTTTCATTGTTCTAAGAATTTAATTTGGCCTCTTGTAATCGTCCTACCAACCCTCTTATGGTTTTATTTCATTTTGCAGAAAGTGGTGTCCATACAAGCAGTGATTGGCTTGTCATGCATCATTTTGTCAATCAATGATTGTTTGGTAGTGAGTATTCCAGGATCCAAAGACACTGTTAGCTTTCCAGCTTCATAACCACTTATCTAACTTAGGGTCGCCGGAAGGGCTTTGACATATCCCAGGCGTTACAAGGCGAAAGGCAGGGTGCACACTGGACACTGGACAAGTCACCACTTCAACACAGACAGCTGTATGCTCATATTCACACCCACGGTGTATTTAGAATCACCAGTTAACGTGACACGCACGTCTTTGGAGTGTGGGAAGAAGCTGGAGTACCCAGAGGGAACCCACACAGGCACAGGGAGAAGATGCAAGCTCACACAGAAACACCTGATTCATGGAAATGAGCAGCCGGGTTAACCAGGTTTTTTAAATGCGAGTTTGTCTGTAAATTAAAACAAATGATGGCACGATGATGACAAAGTTATTACGAAGTTCTTACATGACGATGAGTTTGGCAGTGCTGGAGTGTTCCTTCAGCAGCTCGTTCAGCCTGATCTGACGATTGGTCTGAAAGTAACACACAGTATATTTACATAAACCACTTGAACAGAGCACTGTGATTGGTCTGAGTGTGTCTGCAACATGAGGACAGACCTTGGCCTTGTAGAGCTCCAGTTCGTTGTCAGTGATCCTCCAGGGCTCCTGGGCCTTCAGCCTCTCAGCAGCCTCCTGCTCCATGTCGTCTTCCTTCAGCCTGTACGGCTCGATCAGCTCCTTAAAGGTCAGCTTACTGTAAAAAAAACCCACATACATTAGGTTTTTAGAGTAGCGCTATCAGTTTCATCCTCCCCACATGATGCTTCATTCTAAAGAACATTTAAAAACATATTTCAAAGCACTTAAATTTTTAATATTGCAAACTTTCTACATGTTGACTTTCACAGTCATCAAGTAATCGATAAATTAAAAAAAGAATTCATGAATAAATCATTCACCTTTTGACTTTGGCTTTCCAACACTTTGTAAGCAATTTACACACGTAACACAGATGCTAAAGACATTAAAAACACAATAGTGTTTAGTGTAAATCTATAGTGATCAAAGCTGCTGAGCTCAGGAAGTTTCAGAGGCCTTACTTGTGTTTCTTGGGTTTGGTGTTGATGTCACCGAGGACGTTTATGTCAGAGAAGTCGATTCTGAACCTGCTGAGCAGCGTGGCCATCCTAACGTGACATAAAAACAAAAACACAATAATAAATTAAATGTATGTGGATATAAAGTCAAGTTTGTAGTAAAGTAAAGTTTATTGCTTGGCATAGGTGGATAAGCAGCTGTTGACTCACGCTCGGCGGTCGTGATCGATGCGGTTAATCTTTCCCCCGATGAACACGCGGATCCTGCAGTCGCCCCACTTACTCCTGTTGGTCAGCAAGTAGGGGATCAGCAGAGTCAGGCCTGCAAACCAACACACGTGCTTAGATCAGAGATTATACAGGTCATTAAAAAACACAAACTGAACAAAAATCTGTTTTCCAGTATAGATCAGGGAACCACAGATTTGAATGTTTTTTAAGTCTATTAATTTTTCACCTTACTTTTTACGACAGTGACCCGTATGACTTGAAAATCACAACCAACAGTTAGCTATGTTTAGTCTTTTTGACAGAGTCATGGGATCCAAAGTCAGTTCACCAGATATGTTTTTCTTTTCATATAACAGTGAGAACACTAACCTCCATCATCAAAGAGCCACCACACATCAATGGTTCCTTTGCCCTGTTTCTTCTTAAACTGCTGGCTGCTCTCCAACAGACGCTGGTCGGTCAGGCTCAGAGGAGACTTGGTCTCTGGTAGGCAACGTCACATGGAGGAGCACAAGACAAGGTAAGGTCAAAGAAACACAAAAGCTCCTGAGCTGTATCACCAGGGTTCAGAACAGTACAGTATAGTAAAACAGAGCATTAGCTGTTCAAATAATTACATTTTTATATACTTTTGCTGCTAGAAAAATGCTAGAAACATAAATCAATGGAATATTTCACAAGCTTAGCCGTGAGACTGTGCAGGGATTGTGCTAGATGCTTTTTGGGCGAGAAGTCAGTCAATTTCAATCATTGCTGATTTTAAATAATTTCCATAGCACATGGCTGATAAGAAATAGAGATGAATTTAATTTCTTCCTTTTTGTTCACCGCTAACGATGAGCTGCCTTTTAAAAGTACTGAAGCAGGAGTTGAAGTACATTAAAATGGAAATACTCGAATAAAATATAAGAACAACAAGTTCTGTGACAGTGAGAGTTATATAAAAAATAAACATTAGAGCAACAGGCTAAGCTGAGGTATAATTTTAATTCTTCCTCACTGTTTACCTCTCGTGATGAGCGGGCTGCTCTGGTTGCTGGTGGTTTTTGAAGGACAGGAGTCAGAATCTGAGTCTTTAGTCGGAATGACAGAAATCAACACATCCTTAGTGATGACTGGAGGCTTCTCATGGGATGATAGCAGTTCGTCTGCAGGGATACAAGCACAGTATAAACAGAAGGTAGACAAAGTGATGGATATGAAGAAAAAGACAGACGTACCTTGTCCCTGGATGTGAGAAATATCCAGTCCTTCCTGCAGCCGCAGGATTACCACACCGAACAGAAGGTCGAAGGCATCACTGGAATTAAAAATAAATAAATGAAACGCTATACAAAAATGACTCCAAGTGTGATGCAGAACCTCAGCTGCAAAACTGTATCAAAGACAAAGATTAGTCCACTTTTTTAACCAGGCTGGATGGCACTAACGCGTTAACGAGCTAACCGTGCTAACGCGTTGACGCCGTGCAGCCCCACGCACAGGGCGATCCGCGCTAACTTGCTAATGGAGATTTGCCGCGTTAATGTGGTTATGGCGTTAACGTAATTTTAACGCGATTAACGCTAACAGCACTACAAAAAACAGTATGATTGTAAAATTGGTTGTTGGTAGCTCTTTAAAAAGACGCATTAGCCCTTACTGTATAGTGTTGATGTAATTCTCCACATCTCTCATGTTTCCATCACTCCAGTTGTTCTTGAAACCCATGACCAGTGTGTTGGGTTTCAGACGACCTAAACCAACAGCCTAGCATGGGGAGGAAACACATATTTGTAGATGGTGACTTTAATATAAGATGAAGGGTGCAAAAAGAAGCCTTCTTCTGTACCTGCAGGAGTAACTGAGCTCCGTGCCTCAAGTTGTCTGAAAAAACAGGGGCATAAAAAGCCTTGATGCGTTTTTTGTTGAGGTAGCGCTGACAGCGGGCATAATCTTGATACAGCTCCCTAAAGTTCGACCGACGGGACACCTGGAGCAGGAGTGGGAGGAGATGAAGCACAAAATGTTTCAGCCATTTGAAAGAAAGCGTAACATGCAGACCTAACAGACGACATTTGGTACGTACAGTTCTGACGTGACCGCAGACCATGAGGCTGACGTTCTTGGTGAAAGAATTCACCAACTGAAGCAGAGCGGGACGAGCGTTTGGATAACCCGCCAACACCAAACACTGCGGCCTGTCAATATACATTTTATACAGAAGGTCAAGTTTAGGTAGTTTTAAAACAAGAAGTCAGGTTATTTTGGTTTAAATAATTACTTTTTAAATTGGATTAAATTTTGATAATTTAAATTCAGTTAGAGCCAAGTTTCCACTGTTACTACTGAATGCCTTTGTGTTGGTAACGAGCGCCAAGAATTAACCTTGTAACATCTACCAGGTCAGCATGTCTAGAGTTTCCTCAAAGCTTCATGCTGACCTGAAGTTTTTAACGTGGTCCTCGACTCCGGTGAGGTTCAGGCAGTGAGTCAGAGCCTGGTTGTAGATCAGAGCCTGAGTGGATGAACCCCAGTTCACATCTAGAGGAAACAGCAGTTTGAATTTGAGTAGATTGGTCATCTCATGAAGTTCAATTGTCCACAATATAATAATTATAGTCATCATCATCATCATGGTCATTATCATTAATTGCAGCATATAAAAGATTCATAATACAAAAATATTTGCAAGATAAACATTAAAGAAAGTAAAAGTGCATAATACAGTATATGCAATATTAATATGTTAATACAGTAAGTATTGTTGCAGGTCATGCAGGTGGGACTAATGTTAACTGCTTTGCATTATATGTTTTAAATAATACATCACAGTTTATTAAGTGATTATATTTAGTTTGTTTTCCATGAGCTACTTGAATGCCTCAGATAGCTCATAAAAGCCAAGATGCAGAACCTATACAGAGTCAAAACTGAATTAGGCCAGAAAACTTTCAGATATAAAGATTATGATTATTATTCTGTTCATTGCACCGTTTAAATTAACACACGGATCTCTTTTAAAATGTTGGGAGAAATCAAACATATTGATTAATAAGCCAAAAAATTCCTACTGGAGCAAAAGTTTAAAGTAGATAAACATGGAAACGCTCAAGTAAAGAATGGGCACAACTAACGACTGGAGGATGACACCAGTGCATTCATTCTTGCAAGAAGTCGGACATCCAGAGAATGGGAGGTGTTGAGTATTTAGATGTTCTTTGGTGATGCCCAGCATTTAGTAGCCATTGAAGAAATGGCCACTAAATGGTGCCACGTGAAATCAGCTGGAAGTACCTGACCCAGAGCTTCATATTGGCGCCAGGTCGTTGTTAGAAGTTTGGAAAGGATAAAATGTGGTGCCATTGTCTTCTTACCTGGTTTCTTGTAACTGACGTAGATGTAGAGCGCGAGGACAATGAGCAGCGTAACGAGGGCCGCCCACCAGTTAATGACAAACATCACCACGCAGCACAGGATCGCCCCCGCAAGGGATACCCACATGTTGTAGTATTTGAAGCTGGGGCGCCACCCTGTAGTGGAGGGGTGAGAGTAGATCAGATGTTAACAAGTCAAACAGAAGGATTTCTTTTGATGTTTTTAATAAAAATGATGTTTAGTTCAGTGAAAAAACAACAACAAAGGACTTTTTGTACTATAAACATCATTCACCAATTTGTATACTAGCTAAAATGCCATTAAGAGATGAGTCAAGACAAGGAAGATTGAGAAAACTTTCAGAAATACTAGCATAACACCATGGTAATTTTCATATAATCTATAATCTAGTCATAGTTCCTTTACAGTTCCACAGATTACCTGGAGAGCTGGCCAGGGAGGCATGGAAAACTGAGAAGTTGATGAGAGCATACGAGGCCAGGAAGAAGTTGGAGATGATTGGAGCAATGATGTTCAACTCCGCTAGATGAAAAAAGACAGGTTTAACATTTTTTGTAGATATTTTTATTCTTTATGTTTCTTATGCAGGAGCTGAAGGTTTACTTAACCAGCTTACCAATCAGGATGAAGGCAAGACCAATGCAGAAGGTCAGAACGTAACCACGGAGTGGCTCATTGTTCCTGCCATAACCCTTTGCAAACACACTAAGTCCAGGATAGATGTTGTCCTTACAGAGAGCCTGGAATAAACACAGCTTTTATTAACTTTGAAATCACCCAGTTTAATAAATCTAGGAGTAATGTTGGCATGTTGACTGTTCGTCAAGCAACTTTGAAACAATCAGGAGCAGGCAGATGAGGAAATAAGTCAGAAAACAGCTGAAACAGAAATAAATTGGAGCTTTATGGTTCTGACCTGGAAGACTTTGGGTGCACTGACGAGCGAGGCCAGAGCTGACGACAGAGTGGCTGAGAAAATCCCCGCGGTGATCAGAGGACCGAAGGCCGACACCAGACTCATAACCTGCACGACATAGGAGCATCTTTTAAAGTCACACTGACCAATAAACATCCAGAGTATATAAAAAGTCACATGATTCAGGTATTTTGAGAGATAGATTATATACATTGGCCAATGTTAGTGGAGTTTTAAAGTCTCTGATTTTATTGTAGATAATTGATGGTGTGCAGTGTGACCTTCATTTCTGCTATTTTCAATAATTCGTTAATTATAATAATAATAATAATAATAATTCATTCAATAATCCACCTGTGTGACTGTGTCTATTCTGTTTATGTCACTCGTGTGCCATTTCCACAGAGGTGTTTTCTGTAAATTTGCTTCTAAATTAACTCTGTTCAGTATTGAGATTTCTGTCAGATGATTTAAATATCTGTTATTAAAATGTAAGGTTCTGTCATTTTTTGATGGTTGCAGAGCACAACACATACAGTACTCAAGCTTAATCTAAACTAAAATGAAGCACAAATTGAAGCATTTTAAAGATATTTCCATTGACGTTTTTTTGTGAGTTTTTGCCACAAGCCACAATGTTACTGTCGCTGCACTGCAAACGGGACTTCTTGTGCTGCTGTGCCCCAGCATTGCTGCCACATCTGCGATAACACTGAAACGCAAGTACAGTACCGTCACATTTCCTAAATTTATGCAGCAAACTGGTTCTGTTTACATTCTTATAAACATTTGCTTGTACAACCTGATATTAGAGATTGAATATTGCTTTTTCTACTCTGATAATATTGGTATACTGGGTCAGAGGTTCTGACAGATGTGCACGGCAAAGTGACACAACTGTCCCCCTTTGAATATTAGTTACTTTTATATAAAATCAAACACATCTGACAAATCTTCCCACCATTTTAGCACAAATATGATAGTTAATGAAAGCACGCGTACCTGCATAATACAATGTTTTCCAAGTTATAGGCTGCAGATATTTTTTTGTCGGTCATAGCTGACCCCTCACAGAAGATCTCAGAATCAGTGGATGCTCGTTTTGCATTTTGTTACTTTGTTGCCTTTAACTTGTGACATTTTTCTTTTGGTGCATGATGTCATAACACTTTTACTTATATTACTAAAGTTTTAATTAACTACTGTGACACATATGTTCAGTTGAGCACCCCTAACCGATTGATACTTTAGTGCCCTCCGCCCTTCTGCTGCAAGAAAAATATCCCAAATATGGTATATTTGAAACATTGTATTGAACATCGGAATACCATTGTTGTTTTTAAATTTCACGCCCACTGTATTCAGATATGACTTTATTAGACATTTTATTTAATACATTTGAAATAATGCTTAGAAGATGGTCCTGGTATCTAAATTTAGCTAAAAACGGCTGGAAACAGCTTGTTCTTACACGGTCGGGTAGGAGGTCCTGAACATTTTTTGTGTGTCTTTGGTGAAAATCACAATTCAGATGAACATTTCTGCACATGAGAAAGCAGCTCTGAGATTTTAAAAGTGTATTCTGAAGCAGGACTGACTCAACTCACTGAGACGAGGCGCATCATTATGAAGCAGTGGTGTAGATATTTGGTGCAAAAACATCACCCATTCAACTGAGTTTGTTCATAAAGGAGCCGATTGTATAAATCATCTCAAGAGATAATATTTTCATATCTGATGGAAGTGAAGGAGGGAGGACAGCTCTACACAGACACCTACGATCAATATATGATGTCTAAGACCAAACCCATCAAAAAAATCGCCAGAAAATTCTGATTTTTTGGAACTGAGATGTTTTTTAACCCTTATAACAAACTCCGCAATTTTTAAATTTTTTTATTTTTTTTGCTATATCATGTTGTGTGTGATATATTTTTATTATATATTTCTTGTATCGCATTTGATACCTTGGGTGTTTTTGGCAACGTTTTGTTAACAAAAATGTTAATTTTAGACAAAAAAAAAGAGTTTTGTCCATAACATTTAGAAATTATGGCAAGTATTGATCATGTTGATGAGACAGAGGTCTCAGAAACTCATGTAGCAAACATGATTCAAAAGGCATTATAGGGTTAAAGACGATCAGATTCATTCAGATCTGCTTTTCTTCTTCAACAACAGTAATAATCAAACTCGAGCAGCTGCTTCGGTCTGTAGTGCTGCAACATGTCAGCGCTATCAGTGTCAGTGAGCTCTGTGTGTGCATGTGTATGTGTGTGTGTGTAGGTGGATGTTTTCAATGCTCTCATTCAGCACTGAGCCACGAGAACCTTGTGACTCAAAACAACAGTCGCTATTATTTCTGCTGCACTTTGCACTTTGTTTGAGAACAGCTTCATCTCTCTCTCTCTCTCTCTCTCTCTTGTTCACACACTAACACACACAGACACACACACCCCAGCCATCTACATTACGTGCACATGCAGTGAAAGAGGGTCAGAGCAGCAGTCTTGCTCATTCACACGCGTGTTAAGCACCATTTTTTAAGTATGACTTATATAAACAAGTTATAATAACAGCAGAAACATGCACCCACTGCCTGTGCAGACACCCAGAGTGTCAAACATATTATTTGTTTTTTTATTTTAATTATTGTTTTTTTTTGTCTCCTGGTGTTTCCTGGTTTGTATGCTCATCTTTACTGTGTGTAGTGTCAGTCTTGTCCTGCTGAGTGTATAGTTAGTTTTTACTTGTGTCTTTTTTGGCTTTATGTCTTTCAGTCTTCACTTGTCTTGACTACTTTCACCTGTGTGTCTGTGTGTCACACAATTTATGTGTAAAAACGCTGTCAGTCTGATTAAACAGCTGTTTCTGTGGAGGTGTGTGGACGACAGGAAATGGGACAGTTTTGCATCCTGACACAGCATTGACGCCAGTGTGTAGGCTTCCACTGGAAACAATAGAAGTGGGTGATTCAATTCACGTCAAGCTGCCTGTGTGCGAACGATTTTATGTAATACAACTTCCTAGGATTGTCTGGAATTTTTGACTGAAGTAAACAATAAATATCTATTAATGTGTCTTAATATCAGCTGAAAGCATCAATTTCCATACCATGATGGCATCCCGGTCACCTCACCCAACTTGCTGCGACTCCAACACACATTTTCCTCATCGTTTCTTTCTATGCTCTCCTTTTCTTACTTCGCTTTCCCTGCAGACCCTAACCAGTCATGGCACATTGCTCCCCCTCGCTGAGTCTGTTTCTGCTGGAGGACTCTTCAAGTGAGTGAGTTCTTCCTTCCAACTGTTGCCATGTGCAGCTCATGGAGGTCATTTGACTCATGGTGTTTTCTCTTTTGTAGGTTCTTTATTATATATATATATAAAAAAACAAACAAAACTTTTGTTGTGAGTTGGCGCTATGCAAAATAAAACTGAACTAAATTTTTAAATGTAAATTTAAAACAGTTCTATTCTGGCTTGGGTATACTTTAGACATTACTTACTTTACTAATGTTTTCTGCTTTACTTGCTACAGTTTAATTGTATTTGTTTATGTGTACTCATCTGTGATGTTCTCCTTTTAATCCAATATATCCAGTATTATATTATTTAATCTCTTTTTATTTTATTTCTTACATTGTAGTGTAATTGTAGTCTACTGAAACTTTATTTTACTTTCTGTGTTTTTACAATTAGTTTTGCTCTGGCCTATAAAAGTGATCTGACTGACCTGCATGAAAAGGTGCTATACAAATTAAGTTTGACTTTTTTCTCTGCTTGTATCCCGACACATCTTTCTGCCGGGGTGAAATCATTGGTACCCTAGTTGAGCATAAAATACTTTTAATATTTCATAGCAGCAGGAAGAAAGGGACCCATTTCAGCCTGTGACCTTTAGCAGCGTCACCAAGCAATCATCTGATTAGCATTAAAGCAAAGAGCCCAAACATCCAGCTGAGTCAAAATAAACTGCCTTTAGCCACAAGAGGAAGAAAGGATGCTGCACCAGGTGGTGCTCCAGACCCTCATTTACTTGAACTTAATCTTAAGATCCTTCCCAGTGGTGTGCGCACACTTGATCCATAAAAGATGCTCATCATAAAAATAAATAAATAAATAAAAAACTTAAATAGTCTCACATGTGCAGCTGGGAGCCAAAAAATCTACTTACACAGATGGTAACAGCTTTGATATTTACTCACAGATAATAGCGCATGAATGAGGGTTTAGTCATTAATAGCCATGAACCAAAAGAGAAACAAAATATATTTTTCTCTCTCCCTCCTAAAAGCACAGTTTTGTCTTTTATTAATGCAACTTCTTTCTAATTTAACCCACTGTTTGTGGAACATGGCATCCTGTTTATAATTCAAGCACCTTGCATCTTGCACTTAATTGATTAGATCCTATCACAGTGTTCATAAAGTAAACGCGCAGTTCACCACAGGTGTGGAAATGTGTGCCACAAACTGCAATATCCCCACATCAAAGCAGGGTTTTATGAATAACTTATTTTACACAGTTTTATGCCAAAGTTACATTCAAACTCAAAACTGGTCATTGTCACAATTATGATATGAATTATGAATTGTGATTTGTTCGCCATAATCTTTGGAACAATCAACACGGTAAGTACCAAGAAAACATGTAGTGTTAAGATCATCTGCTTCAGTGTTACCTGGAAGTCATTCATCAAGCCAAATGGACAGCCTCCCTCCTTACAGATGGAAAAATCATAGCCGAGTGTGCAGGCAGCATCGGTGCAGTTCACTGTGGGGCTCACTGTGTCATTGTGGTCACCAGTTGCATCTCTCACAATACAGGAGCCTGCAGGAGGCACAACCAGGACACAAATGTAGACCAGTGATCGGTAAAGTGACATGTTTACAAAGCTTTTACTTCTAAACCTGTCTGTCTGTCTGTCTGTCTGTCTGTCTGTCTGTCTGTCTGTCTGTCTATCTGTCTATCTGTCTATCTATCTATCTATCTATCTATCTATCTATCTATCTATCTATCTATCTATCTCAGGTTGACAACTGTTAAAGTGTATCTACCTGCAGAGATGGCGACAGCGACATAGGTAAGCCCTGTGATGAGGATTGCCAACAGAGTGCCTTTAGGGATTGCAGACTGAGGATCCTAAAGAGAGAATGGGATACATTTTTAATTTATTGGAAAGGATGAATTATGTTATACATCTGAAACATCAGGTGCAAGAAGTATGAGCATTAAAAAAAAGAACAAAAACTAAACTCAAAAATTATAAACTAGTAAAAAAAAAAAAACAACAACTTTGGAAGGTGAGTTTTCTTTTCTTACAAGTCTCTGTGTGATCTGGTTACTGTGTAACCAAAAAGCAATACTGTCACAACATATGACCAAAATGACCAAATGCATCACTTGAATTTATGTAAATGTACAGAGACAAAAAACCCACGGTTAGGTCTCCGGAGATGTTGGCTCCAGCCAGAATTCCAGTAGCTGCGGGGAAGAAAATGGCAAATACGGAGAAAAACGTCTCCCCATCTCTGAATTCTGGACCAAAGTTCTCTAAAAGGATGGCAGCTGTAAGAGAGAAGAATCAAGAGAGAAAAATATGTAAGATAAATTATCAACACGACTCCTAACACTGAATTCAGAGGACACTAATCCTTGCGTGAAGAAATGATAAGAATGCAGACTGACTGTGGTATCCGAAAAATCCTTTTGGCTCTTTGCTTTCAGATGGCATGAAGGATCCAAAGAAGAAGTTAACAATGGCTGCCAGCAGAATTACCAGGAGGACAATCTGAGCCTGATGGACAGTCGAAGAAAAAATATGAGTAAGAAAGAAGAGAGATTTGCTCCAGTTTCTCAGTTAAAATTACCCTGTTACAAACATGTATGTTGGTTGATGTGTTTGAATTTGGGGTGCTGGCCTACAGATGAGATGGCTTACTAATACCAGGATTTTATAAACTTAGGTGACGCCAGCAATTAACTAACTGTGCCTTGAAGTGAATAAATTGCATCCAGTAATCAGGCCTGTCAGATGTTTGATTAATCCAGGATCTCTGGACATGAACCGTCTATATAACAGTCTATATAACAGTCTATATAAGAGACGAGTGTATCTTTCAGGTATAAAAGATTATATAAATCTCAAACTATCTCAAACTTCTTTTTAATGGCCAGTAGGGGGCATCACCTTTGGCTCTGAGGAGGAAACCAGTTATAAAGACTTCTGTGGGATGATTTCCCTCAGCTTCCTTGACTTATGCACTCAGTAACACTTTCCTGGTGAGTTTATTTCAAGTCATATTAAATACAACATGCTGATGTTTACTTTTTGAATTGTTATCTCCATTAGTGTTATGAGGGATGATTGAGCAGAGTATGCTTTGTCTGTGCAGAGACTCAAATCACCAATGTATACAGAGGTGGAGGGATCGATCCAGATATCAATTGTATCAGTACTTTATATCCTCTAAATGAAGTACATGCTTAATTCTGGTGCTAGAAAGACATCATGAGATTGCAATGTCTTGGTTACATGTTTATGAGTGCAAGATTTCATTTGAATTGTTTCAGTATTTGTAGATATAGGTCAGTCTGGACCGGTGGGTGGAGTTTTTAATACTGTAGCCATGCCACTAATGCACCAAAAATTTTTCTTTTTTTAAATTTATATTTAGTTTGATTGCAGATTTGCATTCAGAAATCAACACATACACTGGCAGACCTTTTCTTAAAAGCTCCAAATCCCAAAGTTAACTCAGCAGCTTTGACGAGAAATACATGATCAACATTTTTAAGGACACAAATGATTTATGCCCTTTTATTGAAATCTCACTGAAGCCTTTAGTTTTGACGTTTTTTTCTGGGGCATTATTGTAATTATACCTTGGCTTCCCACTCCATCCCGGCTACAGAGATTCCCAACAACAAGATGATGGTCAAAGTCCCAACGATACGAATGTCATTGAGCTCATCAGTCATCAATGCATCAACGTCCTGCAACCAATTAACAGGTTAATTCGATATGAGAGTCTTTCGCATATCACAGAGAGATTTCTGTAAGTACACCAGAGCATTTCTTACATTGAGCAACTCAACAACTGTCTCTGCAAAGCCTACGACATACATGGCCACAGCTACGGCATTGGCGAAGGCAAAGATAAGACCGATGGAGCCTCCAAATTCAGGCCCCAGACTTCTGGAGATCAGATAGTATGCTCCTCCTGGATGGCATGAAATTCAGATGTTAAGTGATATAAATTATTGCTGCTGTCATACATTTGAGCAGTTTCTAGTCCATTTGTAGGTTTAGTTTTGAAATTCTAGACGTTAAAGACCTTTTGTAAAAGTAAAATGTCTTATATGGGTCTCACCTCCTCGTACAAAGCCGTTGGTCGCTATAGCAGATGTAGACAGACCGGTGATGGTGGTGACCACAGTGGCCATCAAGATGATAGCAATGGTCAGTCCTGTTTTACAAAAACATGAAAAATATGTGAAGTTACAGGCAAATGAGCAAAAATCAGCAGTCTTCAATAAAATAACACGATAATGTTATCCAAGTTCAAATCAGTACAGTTGAAAACAAAATATAAAACATGCATATGGGCCAAATGGGCTTCCTCGCAGGTTATTTATTTATTTATTTTTAGATTCAGTTCATCATCACAGGTAAGATTAAATAAATTTCTAAGAAAAAACTCTATTATAATACGTTAACTAGCTAGAGCTAGTGCCTGCTATATTTGTACACGAGCTTATGTGATCAATAAGCAGTCTGTAAAACACAGAGGAGCTGGTTTTAATGACTTATCAGTAGAAATGAATAGTAATACATAATGTAATTGATCTGAAGTCTTGTCAGTGTGTAGCCAGCACACCATTTCCTAGCTGGTTCTACTGTACCTTTATGCACAACTTAAAGATAGTATGCATTGCATTTAGGTGTTTTACTGTGTGGGTGGAGGACTGTTTAATACTTTTTTCTGCTTATTTCAGACTCCGTGATTTTATGCTTAGGCTTTACTAGAGTAGCTTGAACAAAATCAGACCTTAAAAACAGCCTCCCTCCTTACGCATGCATGAATAGCATGAATCAGTTCAAAACAATCCTCATTTATCTTGGTTCAGCCTCTGAGTTCATCTTCTTTCTGCAAACAAGCTGTTAAATATTCTAATGGCTCGCAAAGCAATGTTTGTTTGCATGTAACCCTGTCATATGAGCACTGGGTGATGAAGGGTGTCACACATTTCCCTGAGTCACTAATTGTTTGTACCTACCAATTCCAGCCTGTCCCACAATCCAGGACATTCTGATGAAGAGCATCACACCCCAGATATTCAGCATGCAGCGGATCTGCAACACACAAACAGAAGTCAGTTAAAACTTAAAGACAGACAACAGGTGTAGGTTGCTGGGGGGATTCCCATGATGCATTGAGTATTTCTTCTTCAGTCACCTTTCTCACTCACTCTGTGCTAATCGACCTCTCTGCACTCAATCACACTCATTATTAATCTCTGTCTCTCTTCCACAGCATGTCTTTATCCCGTCTTCCTTCTCTCACCCCAACCGGTCGCAGCAGATGGCCCCGCCCCTCCCTGAGCTTGGTCCCGCTGGAGCTTTCTTCCTGTTAAAAGGGAGCTTTTCCTTCCCACTGTCACCAAAGTGCTTGCTCATAGGAGGTCATATGATTGTTGGGTTTTTCTCTGTATGTATTATTGTAGGGTCTACCTTACAATGTAAAGCGCCTTGAGGCGACTGTTGTTGTTGCCTCAAGGCGCTTCAATTCAATAAAACTGAATTGAATTGAATTAAACCTTACAGCTGCCAAAAAGAAAGCCAAAAATACCTGAGAAAAGGATGATGCTATATTTATGTGGTACATCATTTGCTTTTGGGTAGAGTTTACTCTCTTCCTTTCTGCACTAACCTTAATAACAAGCTTTTCATGTGCAATATGACAAGAAAGCTTTTATACTGCTATACAGCGCATTCTCATTGATGCAGTCATATTCGGATGAGAGGCAGCACATTTCCACCCCTGATCACCACTGTGTAGACTCTATGCAGAACCAGTTTCTGCAATATTTTAGCTTAGCTTACTGTAGCTTTAGAGAGAAGGAGTGAGTGTCTCATCGTCTGTAGGGATCTTTGAAGTTGGTTTACATTTCCTAAATCTAGAATTATTCTCAAATGATCCAACCTGACAGGAATATAACCACAGAAAATACATTTTATACCTTAAGATGATGAGATTATGTATTTGGTTGTCTAATTATGGGACACTAAAGGGTTTCATTCTTGCCCGCTCTGTGGGAAGAAAGTCGACTGTTTACAGTTTTTTTAAGTAGTTCAACACATTTAAATACCACAAGAAGAAGCAGAGTGCACCTTGTGCTTTCATTCATGACATGAACACTAACCAGGACTCCTTTAACCCAACCAAATTTGACAGTTCCTCCTTTGCCCTCCTTCGCTGCCAGTGCTGCCGCTTCCTCAGCTGCCGATGGTTCTTCTCCATTGGCCAGACCATCCTCAAAGGGCTCCTGATGGAAAAAAAAAATCCAGACAAGTCAGGAAAACAGAAACTTGAACAGAGCTGAAGCCTAACAATCAACAGGATAATTACAATCACTTTAAAGTTGAGAACTTGCGACTCTTGAGTTCTGATTAGACTGTCAGTGGTCTTAGTTTTGTGAGAGAGAAGTTTTTTAGTCAAATGATCAATATATATTTTTTAAATGTTTTATGTAATGGTAATCCTAACAGAAAATCTGAAACTCTGGGTAGAAGTTAAATAAGTTGATTGACTGGTCAATAGTATACAGGAAAAAAAATAAAAGCAATAAAAGCAATGAATAAATGTGGTCTTATCTTATTTATTTCAATGTATATTTGATTTAAAACTTTTTACCATTTATTAATCTACTTATTAAGTGGATTCAAATTGAAATATGTCTTCTGAAAATGTAAAACTGTTTAGTTAACTAAACTTACCTGGGTTGGAAACTTACATCTTTGGTTTAAAGGTGGCGTTTCACCACAATAAGGATAAAGATAGTGTGTGAATTAGTTTTCTGTGGCTTTGTTATATAATAAGTGAAATCATTTCATGTGCAGTATAACTCATTTTCCATGACCTCCACAGCAGCAAAGCAGTTAGTTATCCACAGCCTCGCTCAAGCAAACAAATTGATGTCCATGTATGTGTATGCTGGTGATTGTGTGAGATGGCTAAATATCTGTGTATGCGCACATACAAGGAACGATTGATAGATTCCACTAAACACACTAAAGTGCCTCCAGTTTGGCACTTTAGAGTCCATCAGGTTTGATTTTGAGTCCAGTCATAAAGGCAGTTTATAGGCTTAACCACAGAAATTAGAACCAGTGAAATTTATGATCTTTGACGCATGAAATCAAGAAAAACATTTCATTTCTATGACAAATCAAACGAATAAATGTGAGTGAATCAGAGGCAAAGAGGACTTGATGATGAATAACACATATCATTTCATGTGGCCTTCACTATCACTGGATCCCAATCCACTGGCAGACTGGGAGAATTTGGAGACATGCGTCAGACTGTCCAGTTCCATCACCAAAACAATAACTTTGGATGTACTTTAGTGAACTTGTTCAACAAGAAGCACGACTGGAAGTAGGGCGACACATGCCTGATTTTCGTGTTTTTTCACTGTTTAAATGAAGGCACGCCTAAAGGTCCTGGTGGTGCTTTGCCCAGTTGGTGTTCTGGCTCACTGTTATTGTACAATGGTGGTCTGTTACCTTGAACTGTATGTAAGGAGTGGGAGCGCGGCTGGGGGTGCCTGCAGGGTCATGAGAAGCGGTATTGTGTAGAGGGAAGAGCGAAGGGAATCTTTTCTGTTTACTGAAAAGTGAACTGACTTGTATCAGGTGAACAGGGAAGTGCGTAATGACGTGTTAGTTCTGTTTTTAAATCTGGGAAATAACCTTTCAACTCTCCGCGTCAAAACTGCCTTTTAAAGTTGACGATTTTAACATAACTTGACGCTTTCTTTACTCTCGCCTTCGTTGTGTTTGATGTGAAACTTGAGATCAACTATTTTAATAACAAATTTAATAGCATCATTTAATAACGAAGCCAATTAAAAATGTTTTCGTTACTTTATCGAGTTCGTCGTGTAGCTCCGACAGCGACGGTCTGGTCAACTTCTCCCCAAATGGCGCAGCTGTCTGCCGATAGAAGTCAATGTTAGGCACGGCGTCTATAGTGTTGTGTCCGAAGGTCCTCATGTAGTAGGTGTTGGAGTGGGAGTCAGAGATGTGAGTGTGCCCCGTGCCAGTTGAATGGAGGCTGACTGAGTCGCTTTTTGCCGTGTCCGGCTCATGGGAGACATCAGGTGGGAGTCCAATGTCCATCGCGCCCGAATCCATGAAGCCCACCACCCTGAACCGGCCTTTGGACTCCTCGGGAGGTCTGGATCCATCAGTGGATGCCGGAGCAGAAGGGGCAGCCTGACCGGGCGCTGCAGATGATGCCTCCATCACCACATCCACTTGAAAGCGGCTCTGCGCGGAGTCGTCGCTCCTCAACGAAGGTTTCTGACCCGACATTTCTGTCAGTGATGCACCGAGAGACAAACGGTTAGCGGGAAAAAGCACCTGCTCCAAAACTACAGGGAAGCTTCCACATTTAATTCCAAACACGGATAAACTGAAATACAGTCATTTACTATTTCGCTGTACTTTGGAAACCTCTAATCACTGGATGCGCCAGGACGCACTACAAGCGTCTCTTAAAGTGTTCATAACATGCGTAAAGGACACGAAGTTCTTACTCCCTCTGTCTCTCTGTCTCTCCCTCAGATGGTGACTCAGACGATTTATTGTCATCTCTGGCTTTGTCTCCTCCTCTCTCTGGACTCTGGAGACAGCCCAGCATGCCAGGAACACGGAGAACAATGAGGAGGAGGCAAGAGTAGAAAGGATGGATGGGTGTCCATTACGCACCAAACTCCGGCACGCGCTCCAGCGCGTTTCAGTCAAGAGGAAGACACTAACTCGACGCTTAGACAAATGAGGTAGAGCAAAGAGTTCCTCCTCATAAAGTTTGTAAAGCATATGAGCATGTTTAGTTTTCATTGGCAGTCTTGCGCAGGGAAGCAAAACCACTGTTTTGGAGCCAGTTCATCCAGTAGGTGCAAAGTAAACTGTAAAATCATTATAAACACAAACACAATGACTTTAATTTACTGTTCTGTTGCATCAAGGCTCACTGCCGTAAATATAATATGTAAAAGACACCAACTCCCTCTTTACCACCCCCTCTCGCTCCGCTGCATGTGAGTGTGTGTTGGCATTAAACAATGACATTTGTAATCACTGCTGGTGACACACTGAGACATTCACACAGAGGCCTAGATACGCACGAAGCGAGGCAGCAGCAGCAGCATTAGCATGGGGAACAACAGCTGCTTTCTCTGTCGAAGCTCTTGATGCTGAAACCGAACACCGAACAATAAAAACAAAGAGTGACGGAAACCAGTTAAATCAACCTGACCATCTAATCTTTATTTAGGATGTGGTTTGTGAGTTAGTGGCAACACTTTATCATAACTCAGATACGTTTTTTAAACTTTGCAAAACTAATGAGTAATCTTTGACTGCTATTGCCTTGGTAACCCTGGTAACCCTGAGTTTAAGGACTGTATTGGTTTAACGGGAAGGTGCAGCTTAACATTTGAATATTAATGGAATGATGAAAAGTTTCAGAGTGAATCCTGAAAACTGGAGTATGAGAAATGAGTAACACCAGCATCAAATATTGGTTGGCTTTTGTGGACTGTGAGTTGATGATCTGATGCAGTTGCCTTTCCTGTAAATCTAGAAGTTCTGATCTTGAAAATATTTAAAAGCAAAATGTGGTTTTCATAAAAAAACGTGCAGAACTGCTAATTGAGCAGTGTTTGCTTAAACTTGCAGTCTTGCTATCAGCTCATCACTGGTTTTGACAGGAAATAGCAGTGTGTCACGATGTTCTGATAAAGACTGAGGTGCAGGCGCAAAGCCGTCTTTATTATGTGAGTTGATGGTTATTATATAAACCTGGCTTTCCTTTGAGTGTTCCTGGGTGTTTCTCTCTTTTATTTTTTGTATGTTTTTTTTTTTTACATGATTATGCTTTCAGAGACAACACAATTTTTTACACTGTTTTTTTTTTTAACTTTGTTTTAAAGACAATCATCATATTAGAAAATATACATAAACAATCTTGATTTTACTTTACATAATACTCATAATACTTTATTTAGCTTTAACAACTGGGATAATTCGACTCCTGAAAGTAGATAAGACACAAATCATTCCAGAGCAGGTGCCCAAGCGGACTGGACCATGAAAAGTACAATGACTTATATAATGATGATGATGGCGTATAATTCATATAAATAATATATTAAAACAAATTATCCATCCACTCTCTTTCACTTAACCAATTCAGAGTCACAGGAGGTCTGGAGTCTATCCCAGCTGCCACAGGGTGATAGTCTGTTGTAGGGCTAACACCGAGAGACAGACAGAGATTCACACCTATGACCAGCTTAGAATGGTTGAACTTAACCCCACTAACTGCTTTGGACTGTGGGAGGAAGCCAGAGGACCCAGAGAGATGTCATCAGGATTCAACTTTTCAGATTCCCGTAGACTTGCTGCTGTAGGCTGAAGCTACTGGTGGACTTCCCATGATGCACTGAGACCTTCTCCTTCACTCCCCGTGTTTTATATACCTTTGTTTAATACAATGAACTTTTTTTCTTGTCTCTTCTGTTGTTGTTTCTTATTTGTGGTCTCTCTATGCTCCTCTTTTGTCTCCTTCCATTTCCCTCATCCCCAGTCAGCCTACCAAGGCTTCTTCCTGGTTGTCTTGGTGGTCTTCCTGTTAGAAGAGAATTCTTCCTTTACACTTTTTCCAAATGTTGCTCATAGGGGATCATCTGGTTGATGGTACTCTCGCTGACAATGTACAGTCTTTACTTATGCAATTTAAAGGTAAAGATACCCCCACAAACTCTACACCAGTGGTTTCGGGTATATATTTTAGGACACATTTCAAAAAAGTGACTGACTCCTCAAAAAAGTCCCATCATTATCACTTCAGGTTAAGCTTTGTCCATTAATCTGTTCAAACATCTCCTCCCTCCACAGACACAAATCATCAGCCAGTCACAGCTAAACAAGGGCAGCGGGTCATCTGGCATTAAGACTGACCCTGAAACTGTTTGCAAGGCATGAAAGTGCAACGAAACTGTCTGACTTCTAGGAAATAACAAGTTAAGCTCAAACAAGGATAAGACTCACTGATGGGAAACAGTTGTGCAAACCATAGACGAGTAATGTTTAACACCTCTCAAAGAAAAACAAAATGATTGGCCGGGATTAACAAACATTCTTAGAGCTTCTAACTGAGCCTAAAATGTGATTTTATGGATTAAGGAAAGTTTGAGCAACTCTGAGCAAGGAAAGGAGCAAGAGTTTTATCTTCAACACAAAAAGTAATGACAATGATCTAATAGTTAATGGTCATATAATAACCAGTAAAAATAACACGACTTATCATACAATCTCTGTTTACACTGCATACTGCAATTATCAAAACTTTCATGCAGTGAACAGCTCTGTTGAATAAAGTGGAAGCAAGACTCCGGCCTGTCAAAGGTTAGATTGTTGTAATGGAGTGAAGCAAGAAAGCGCATAACACAGAAATACTTAAACAGAGTACATTAAAATTGTACTTCAGTAAAGTACTTGAGCAAATGTACTAAGGTGCATTCCACCACTGCTCTGATCCATGCTCTCACTCAGAGTGTTGGGCACTCTCAGATTAACAGTTTATATTTCAGGGGAACTCAGGTTAAAAGGCTCTGAAAGATCCAAGTCATCATTCCTGTTCTGTTTGCATATTTCACACTTCAGTTGTCCTTTCTTGTGGTGAGTGCCGTACTTTCTGCCCTGATTGAGACGTTGAATTCAGTGAGAGAGCTGATGAGACTGACCCGTGCACAATTTAATCTGTAGCATTTAACAGCATTGGAAAGCTTTTCCCCTTATTTTGTATTTACTATTTGCCTGATACTAAACATTTTAATGTGAAATAATACTTTTTCACAGTGTGTACATGTATACATTAATCAGTTGTTTCTTTATATTCTGTTGATAGATTTATTTAATACTGAAAGTTTTTGAGACATTTTAAATAACCAGTGCGACACCGACTCTGTCTGTCTTGGTTTCTTTCATATTACTGTTGTGAATTAATCACTACATGTTAAACATCAACATGCCAGCTTTGTCCATTCAGTTCGTTTTTTCATGTTGTATAATAATCGGAGCCTCTGAAGCAGCTCAAGCTAATTTTACACTACAGGACACAAACGGTCCACTTTGATCTTAAGTGGCCTGGAGCAGTGAAACTCCCCTTTCTGCTAGTGTAAAACCATAATATGCATTTAATGAACTTAATATAAGGAAAAAAGTACAATTACAAACAGAGGTCTCTTTTTTCTACATGATAATGTCATGCTGCTGTAGCAAATATAAGAAATCCATCAGCATGACTCTTTGGACAAACAAACAGAAAACGCTCAGATTTCTGTAGTAAATAGTGGAAAAAAGGGAGCTTTTCTGAAATTTTATTGTTTGTCTCTAAACATGATATTTTGGTGTTGAATGAATGGGGAAGGTGTTTATCAGTAGCCAAAGCTGTAAAACTTGTGAAAATACACTTAAAATTCCAAAATGTATACCTTCCTTAACATTTTCCAAAGCCGTCCTGTTGACTGGAGTCTTTGCCGGGTTGACTGTGGCCCCCGGGCCTTATGTTTGACACCCCTGCTCTAAAGCTTAAACAAGATAAATTTTATCAGATTCTGCAAATACTTTGTTTGCTCTCTTGGAGAGGAAACACTGGCAGCATGTTGTCTCCTCTGCTTAACAAAACTTTCAAAGCTCTTAAAATCCTTCCTACCTGCTCCTAACAGGTTTCCACCTGAACTCTTCTGGGGGCAAGGATGCTTTGGGAATAACATTTATCTTTACCAGGATTTACCATTCTAACTTTCGGGGGAAATTCTTAGAAAGGATCGTGATTAATAGAGTTTTTCTTAGAATTTCATCAATAGGAAGCTTTGTGAGCCTTCCTGTCCCTGAGCATAACTTTACCACCTTAAAACCTGAAGTTAATGAAATCTGATAAGACAAGCAGAACAATGGGTCCATTAATGGACACTCAAGCCCGAGTAAGTGCGTGTTTTCTCTTCTCAGAAGGGGCGTTTAACACGTTTAGGGTCAAATCATCAGTTTTTTTATTTGTTTGCTTTTTTATTTGTTTTATTTTTCACTTTTACTCCTGGTGCTCACAGTTCTTATGTCCTTCATTGACCCTGTCTCTACCTTTATTTCTACCTTTCTTATTTTGTTTTTATGGAAGAAGCTTTGAAGTTGTTAAAGTCTTCTTGCTCCTCACTAGCGGCTCAAGTTCAACCAAAGAAATACTTAAACTCGAACGTTTCTGCTACATTTATATTTTGGATATCAGTACAAAACACACAGGATTTAGAGCTTTGTTTCTATATCAGATATGCATGTTTTATTGGTGTTTCTGTGATCTGTGCTCAGGTTTGGAAAAGCCCTCTGGTCGTCACCGCAGAGCTGTTATACCTGTGAGGAAAAAAGTAGCAAAGATTTTATTTTATTTTACGCAAATCGTCTAAAAGTTTATTGTAATAGGTGGTTACAGCTGGCCTTTTCTCAGTCAGTCTCTGTGGGGTTTCACCTGGAGAAGTGGGAGGAGCAATGAGCGGGCAGTCCTGTCTGGCTGAACGGAAGCGAGGAGGAGGAAGAGGAAGAGGTGGTTCTGTAGGCGGAGTCCTGGCTGTGGCAGAGACGTTCTCGACCACAGAAACACAAAGACTCCTCAAGAGGAACCACGGGGATCCCCGCCAGAGCTGCGTTCTGAGCAAGAGTACCATAGTTAACAAAAAGTGAAAAGTGTGAAAATTAGTTTAGTTCACTGACATAAAAATACAAACTGACTTTTAGGAAAAGGGGAAATGAAACTGAATCAACGGGAAAAAGTTTTTGTTTTTTTGTTTTTTTTACATTTACATGACTTTCACAACAAGCCCAAGGAAGCTTTTGCTTACTGAGACTGCATTATATACATGCCTGTGTTTATACTTTATACTTAATTAATTAAAAGCACACACAAATATATATATCTGATCTGGACAAATACCAAAACAGCCCTGGATTCCTGATTAAATAGCCAGTATTAAAAAAGATGACAATTTGAAAGCTAACGTGTAACAAGCTTCAACAGGAAAAAGAAAACTATAAAGAGCAAACTTACTCTAAGTGAAACTTCATAATAGATCCTACGACTTTCCTGACATTCCTCACGTAATTTTTCTGTATTTAGGGTGTAATTTTCAACTTAATATGACTTGCACCTCTTAAGGTGGTTTGTGGACAAGAGACATTGTAATCGTTAGGCCTTTCCCATTCAAGCTGCTCTTGATTGCTCCTTTAGTCACAGGGGTCACCTGAGTTTTACACCAGATGCCCTTCCTTATGCAATCCCAAATGGATTTGTCTCCTACCAGGATAAAATCAGGGATCTTTCATTTGTTAGGTGAATGAGTAAACTACCACACTATGGAGCTGCTAGACCTTTGTCATAAAAATGTTTTAATTGTTCACTACATTAAAAAAGCTTACATTTTCCTTTAAAGCATTAAGCTGTTAACCCTTCTACTGGTAAGCATTTTTGTGTAGAAAAGTTATGCGGTAAATGTTGGGAAATTACACAATATGTCAAATACTTTATTATGAAAATATTTTTCTAAACTTCCACCCATGCACCCTATTCTGCTTATCTGGTTCAGCCAGCTGCCATAGGGCAACAGACAAACTCCACAGAGCCAGATGATGGAGTCGTCCTTAGTTTAAAAAACCCCAAAGCAAATATAAATAAAAAAAAAAAAATACAAACCAATAATAACATTGCTTCTGGCATAAAGAAATCTGATTGGATGTGCTCTTCTGACTGACACCTGCCTTCATCAGGAGTCTCCGGTTCTTCATGTCCTGCTTCCACGGCATCACGTAGAGTTTGGGGATCATTGGATGTCGGGCTGAAAATGTTGGGATGTGGCATGATGATCGTCTGGGAGTAAATAGTACAGGATATGAGGTGTGGCTTTTGGGCACTCTGGAGCAGGATTCATGAAGTTGGTTCAGTTTATCTGCTAGTTTGTAAAGTTTAGAGACAACTAAAGGAGCTGCAGTTTTGGTGCTGCTGCGCTGCAAAGACTTTGCCACTTAGTTTTAGTAAATAAGCCTGAGGAAATGGAAGTGCAATGCAATCACGTAGGGTCTTTTTTTTTTTTTTTCTAAATTAGTCCCAGTAATCTCTACTGACTTAAAAGAACTTGATTTAAAGTTAATAATGAACTTCCTGCTTCCTTGAATATAGTTTCCTTTGGTTCTCAGACCCCACTCCACCCTAATACAGTCTGAAACACTGGGAGATGGTTGCAGTTACTCTCCATATCAGCAGAACTAAAATAGATTCTTGAAATAAGATAATGCATCTAAAATACATTCAGAAAAAAAGGGGACATTTTCTGATTTTACGCATATTTTTGTACAGAATTTATTTTCGGTAACAAACCATTTAATGTACTAAATAAAACAGACTGTATTAACTTCTTGTATTATTTGCTGTTACACTGAAAAGCGGGACTCATTTGTTGAATCGGACTGTGCAGAATGCTGGTTGGAGAAAGGAAGTAAGTCTGTGCATTTAATAACACTTTACAGCTCTGTGTTCAGTGTGAAATAATCAGAAAATGTACTCACTCCTGCTGGTCAGAGGTCCCTGTGTCAGCCATGTTTGTTGACTGTCAGAGTCACCATAGAAACCCTCATTCCCCCCAGTGCATTATGGGTCTTGGGTAGAATTACAAGTAGACACTTTGGGGCTGTTTGTGTAACTTCAGTCAGTGATGGAGAAGAGCAGCGTGTAATTTCTGTTTACTACATCACATAAACTGTAACTCGGGAAAAAATAAAACACCACCAACTGAAGCTGTTTGAAATGAATCTTTGAGGAAATAAATGAAGATTTAGCAACTGGACAACATACAGTAGGACTGATGGTAAAGAAGAAAAATATTAATGTGTTTCCCTCTTACAGCTTTCACATCATGTGTTTGTTTGCTGTTACAGTATGGTCATATCGTCATTTTTTAAACTTCACCTGAGTGTTTTTGTCCTCACTGTTAGATTTTGGAAACCAGATACCCCAAGACAGGGATGAATCTGGCTGATCATCACACTGCATGGCTGTTGTGTCTTTTTCATTTTAATAGGACCATAAATCACGAATTGAACATAATGCTGGTGTTTAATAACACTTAGAACTAGTGACTGAGACCATAAACTAACCAGGGAACCGTTTACTGTGGTCACAGAACAAGGAAGCATGGGGTTATTTTGCCATAGACCTCTATGTAATCTCATTGTAACCAGTGGTGTTTCCCTTTGGGCTCTTGAGCTTTGGCTTTACTTTTTTTAGACTCTAAAATGACACTCAGCTTTTATTTACAGTTTTGCACAGAAGTTAATCCAGAGTAATATTGGCTAAAATTGGTAGCCTTTAACTGATCGGCCCTGGACCCGGCATGCTAAGGGATTGATTTTGGGACTAGCTATAAAAATATATGCACACAACAAATAAACCTTTCTAAATATCTGTAAAAATGTAAGTAAAGTTTTCTGTAAGTTAAGTTTGTTTTTTAAAGGTTAAGCTAAGTAGCAAGTCGGGTAGCAATGTAGCGACAACCTCTAGAAGACAAGGAGCTGATCGACTGATAGGCAGAAGATAGGTCAGAAGTCAACTAGCTAGTTATGTCACAATCTTTCCCTAATATAATATAACCATACTGAAAGATATAGCCTGCTTACTGTACATTTTCTCTCAATAATGCCCCATCCATGAGCATTTTATAACAGGCTTAGCTTGTTTCCCTACTGTGGCTAAAAAATCAGATTGCAATTCTGTTCCCTTAAAAACAGATTTTTATGTGTATCCTTACATGTTGTAGGAAAAAGTGTTGTTTAGGAGTAATGAGATGTGCCAGGCTCACACTAAAATAGGCATGCCACACAACTGAAATATACAAATCATGGTGAGAGGAGGGATTTTTACATAACTAGCCCTTGTCATTGCACCATTTTGTCGATTTAATTAATAGTAGCCTAAATGAAAAATAAATACCATCAATACCCATCATGACATCATAACACAGCAATTTATAGTGCAACATTATTAAAAATCATATTTCTTATAACTAATTTCAATTTAAAATGAATCTTCAAAATCAGTCTTATTTTGTGACTGACTGGAGTTCTTTCAGCTCCTCTTTTTGCACCTCTGATGGCAGGAAGAGTAAAACGGAGAAGAAGAGAAGCTATGCAATCTGAGAAATGACAAATGTTTTTGCAGTAAATGTAGCTGCACATAATAACTGTATGCTAGTACTGTTCACTATCATAAAGTTAGTATGTAAAGAGTAACTGTGAAGTGTTAATGTTTGAGGCAACCCGCAACATTTGGTGCCACCCAGTGGTCATATTAAGAACAACGCAGACGACAGCACATCCCACTGGAACTGTTTCGTTTCACAATTCACAAATTTAAAGATTATTTTCAACAGAAGATTTTTTTCCTGTGTGCAATTAATTTTTTTTGTTAATTCTAACCACAAAGTGTTTTATTTTAGTTTGAACTATTTCAAGCTCACATGTAATTTATTTATTTTATGTATTTTACTAGGGATGAAGTAATGGAAGTAAATGTGATTTTTCAGGAACAAAACGCAAACAGAAAGACAAAAGGGTATAAATTAAATTAAGAAAGGAAGGTTCAGTTTCTAAGAAAAGTCTTAGAAATGAAAGAAATACAAAGATTAGAAGCCTTGGTTTTTATGGCATTATAGCACTATTTTATGTTGTATTTTGTTAATTACACATAAGAAATGGCAGTGAGTACACCACTTAAAAGTTGGGCTTGCTTGGTGGAAAAATAATCAGAAACAGTTCCACGCCTGTCGCCAAAATGAACAACCTTGGGCTTCAGAGACACTTGTGGAAGAATCTTGAAATACACAGTGATGTTTATTTATAAAATTAGTAGTAATCCCAAAAAGTTGCATTTTGCAGCAACCAAATAAGGACAAATGCAGTCTGCATTACAAATTTCACTTCATTTTGACCATTTAAAGATATCAAATTACCTTTATTTTTGGAAGAATCTACTTTACACTCAAGCGGCAAATTCTAGGACTGAAAAATTAAGAAACAGAATTTTCCAGTAGCTGCAGTTGCTCAAGTGGCCAGATGAAACTAGTTCTAAAAGTGAGTCAATTCCAGTAGACTCATACTTTCCAGTCTTCCAATTTTGAAGCAAAAATAGAAATTTTACACGTTCTCTGTGGATAGCTTCTACAACTGATCCATGTGGATAGTGTGTCAGGGGTGTGCTGTGTTTTACAGGTGTCCTGACACAGGAAGTTGCACCTGATGTCGCCTCTGTCAGTGCACCCCAGGGTGGCTGTGGCTACAATGTAGCTTGCCATCACCAGTGTGTGAATGTGTGCATGAATGGGTGGATGACTGGATGTGTAAAGCGCTTTGGGGTCCTTAGGGACTAGTAAGGCGCTATACAAATACAGGCCACTTACCATTTGATGTCTGTCTGCTAGGCTTTGTTCTTCACTAATTCAGTTCACTGAACTGGACCTATCCACTGTGTTTGTGCTGTTTGTTCCTAATTGCAGGTGCCTACATCTGATAACTTAGCACTCTACCATGTCATTCTAATATGCTCACTTCTGTCTAATAAAAACAAAAATGCTAAAGCTAAGGCTTCATAAAGTGGTCCAAAACCAATTGGTGACATCATCATCATGGTAATGTTTATATTAAATATACAGTCTGTGATTATAAAGTGCTTCACACGAGGTAAAACTTCATAACAGTGAGTAGCATAAGTTCATAGTTTGCCTGTGATGAAATTTAATGCCATAAGTAGCAATGCTAGCAGCTAATGGTATAAAATGGAAATGCTTCAAAAACAGTTAGATTATAGTATGCAACACTGTATCATGTGACGGGATTATCTCTCTGTTCCTTTGAAAACGGTTGGTCCAGTGTATCCTCTGCAAAATGAGGTAACAAATACTTGTAAAGCAGCAAAGCACCTTTCCTTTTCTTTTTCTAGGAGAATTTGGCCATGGCCTCCAGCTATGCCCACCACCTGCGTTCTGGTGTTTTCATTTTTGAGCAGAATTCATTATTTGAATGTAAACTTTTTTGCTTTATTTTTGGTTAAATATCACATTTAGATAGAAGTGTTGAGCTGGCGCAGACATCACTGTGATCCACCAAACTGAAACAAGTTCAGTAAACAGAAAGCCTCAATAGAAGCACATAAAACATGACTCGGAAGTATTCTCGGAAAAGTGGTTCGCTAGAGTGGAAAATCCCACTCTAGCAGACTAAAAGGCACTGTTTTTGTCCGCTAGAGTGAGATTTTCACTGCATATTCTGCACCACATCTCTGTGCGTTCATCATTTGTTTGAAGCCAGCTCACCTCCTACAACCACTTTTCCGAGAATACGCACTTTGCAGTTCGGACTCCTGACATTTCTTTGGAGGAACACCAAAGTAATTGCTTAAAGGAGCTTGCGTCTTCGACATCTTTAAGAGTTCTAAACAAATGTCTGTCGTCCTCCAGAAAATCTTATGTACGCAAACGCGCGTTGCAACTTCGTATCTGGTGCGTGTCTTTTATTTTGAAAGCGCATGCGCACCTGCGGACCACTTATGTGCAGCCCTGCAAAACAGTTCAAATTTCACCAGAGGGGGCCATTTTTAGCATTAATGTTTCTCTCTTTTAAAAGAATTTATTTTGTGTGTATCATTGTTGCTGCCCTACAAAGACAGACAACAGTACAGAAACTTGATACCAATGTCAGGGAGTTTCTGAAAAAACTATCATAGAATGCTACTGTTAATGCTAGCTGTGACTTCACTTTCAATTACACATTTGAAGCACAAAAAGTCTTGAAATAATACAAAAGTAAGTAAGTAACAAATATAAACCCAGACGTTGGGTATATTTGACCAAATATATACAGTAGTTACTGTATTTTGGCTTCATAGGGCAGAATACATTCCAGCAGTGTTATTTTTTTTTTTATAACAAACATACATATTTACACTATATTTACAAAAATAATATACATGACTTTCACTGTGCTTATACTGGTTTCCTGTACTTTCAGGCAGCTTCCTCCAGCAGTCTTTGCAGGTTCTTCTGCACCTGAAAGAACAAAGTTTGCTTTTGCTTAACTGTAAACTGTATTGGCAGAAAACTCGACTGCAGATAAACGTATCTGATGATATTGCAAGTGTTTCTCTTGGTTAGTAAGTGTAGATTTCAAAATGAAGCCTGCTCCTGTTTATCTTGTTGTTAAGGTCATTTCCTTGTCCCTGTTGAAAGCTAGAGACTCAGACTTGAAGCAGGTGAAACAGCAGTTAGGGTCATGTCTACATGAATATCTGTTATAACACAGAAGATATGGAGAACAGTACAAACATCACTGACAAGTTTACTATTCTGGCACATGTGAAGCTGGCATAATTGCTGTGCAGTCAGTCTGCAGAGAGATCAACTAGACCACTGCAGACACATGGAAACCATAGACTGTATATAAAAGATGGAGGTATCCATCACGACAACATTCATGAGTTTTCACTACTTTTGACGACCACTTGATTTGAGTAAAACACGTGAAGTTAAATAATGCTTATTTAACAAAGTAGTGCAATTAGCAGATTTCCATGAAGCCAATATGGAAGTGCAGAAAACTGCAGTTCTTCCAAACATGAAGACTGATGTTTATTTCTTTTGAACAGAAGTAAACATGTTTACAGGCCTAACTCTTATTGGCAGCTGTGGATAGTTTCTCCCTTCTTAGCAATTTAAATTCAAATCATCTCTTTCAGTAGCGGGTTTAATGTGAAATAAATATTTCCAGTCAAGTTCCAGTGTCATTTAATGTTCACTCAGGATCAAGATGGACCATCCTCTACAGTCTGACACAGCTGAGTCTTTCCCACCTTCTTGCTGATGAAAATTGTCTTTATTTTCTGTCTAAAACACTGAGGCGGCTGTCAGCTGCTGCTTTTTGTTTATAAGGAGACGAATGTCAGCCTGAAATATAAATGGAGTGTAGACTGATGGAGCTCTTCTTACAAATGATGCTCTGAACTGATCACTGACTATAAATGTTTGATCAATGGCAACAGGCATCCAATTACACTTTGCTCTTTGGAAACTGCTGAAGCCTTCCTGCTGTGTGCTTTCAGAGGCTCACAAAAGAAACTCCTGACAACACATTCATGCAATTTTTAAAGGTGACCTGTTATGTTTTTCCTTATTTTTTGTGAAGTGTATACACTTGTAGACATGGCCCAAACGTCAAATAATGAGATCTGTGTAATCCCAAAGTGAGTAACTCAGGCATCAGACCTCTAACTGCTCAGATTTGAACAGTTTTACCTATTCTTGGATCTGCAGGTTACTAAAAAGTGGATATTTCCCTAACATCGCCATCTCTGCATTTAATTTAAAGAGATGGAGCTAAAACAGCAACTTTCAGACAGAGGATTAACTTCGGGGTTGCACCCAGTATAACATAAAGAGGGATTATTTCTAAAACTGTGAATCACGCAAAGCTACTCTAGTTGAGTAAGAATATGGTCTAATAATTTAATTATTAAATTATCAATGGGGATTATAGCATATCTAGAGGCTGTATCTATCAACACTTGATCTGAAAAAACAAAGACAGACCAACCTTCTCCAGCTTCATCAGGTTGATGGTTAGCAGTTCAGATAAAAGATTTGTGCCTACATCAGCGGACCCACTCAGAAAATTGTTTCTGGGAATAAAACACAAAAATAATCACCATGAAAATGATTTAAAATCTTCACAAGGGTCAGATCTATCAGCAAAAATCTAATATGAATAAATCAGAGAAAAGTAAATCTTGCAGATATTGTACTATAGTCCTTGAGACGAAATAAGAAAACCATTTCATGTCTGTGAATCCACTCGCTTGCCTGTTCAGTTTGGATCATTAGCTTCATTATTTGGGCTATTTTTAAATTTGTTTTGTGAGGATGTGAATAAAATTCATCGTGACACTTTTGCAGTTTTTGTTTCTCTTTCATCCGGTTATCATTTCCATGTCTAATTTCTCAGTTTTTCAAGCTTCTTTATCTAAGTTTTCTAGAGCTTGTCAGAGTCTCAGACAGTTCGACGACTCACTCCGGGTGTGTGAACTCGGCCACAGCGCCGAGCGTTGTCAGTCTCTGCTCCAGTGAGATGATCTTAAACGCCAGGTAACACGAAGACAAGACCAGGGTGCACACTCTGAGCAAAAACACAGGTAAAAGAGAAGATGAGCAAAATGAGGCTAAAATGCGCTACCAATGAAAATATAATGATAAACTGAAATTAATGTGCATCCAATGAATGGATGGGATAAATCCGCAAATCATATAAGTGATCAGCGTAATTTCCAATTAGGACGAGTGACAGAAGAATCCTTTAGTGAAGACATGAATGAATGAATCAAAGGCAGCAAACTTACAGGAACATGTAGACTATCAGCAGAGTGTTGAGAGAAACTGGCTTCAGACACCTGCTGTCAATCACCACATCCGAGCCTGAAGAAAGATCAAACAAATATGTCTTTGTTTACGACAAAAATACACAAAGTAAAATGCCCTACGCATGTGAGAGCAGCACTGCACTAAAAAGGTTGAAATAGACTGCTTCATCAACTCATAGAAATCAATATGAAAAGGAGTCATTATAAATACAAGCAAGAAAAGAAGTGGAGCTAAAGAGTTATGGTTGGATAAGCAGAAGAGAGCAGATGGAAGAATGGATCATATGGGCGTATTTTTCATTAATATGGAAGAAGCAGCACGGTGACACGATGGTTAGCACTGTTGCCTCACAGCAAGAAAGTCCTGAGTTCAATTCCACCATCAGGCCAGGGTCTTTCTGTGTGGAGTTTGCATGTTCTCCCTGTGTTTGCATGGGTTCTCCCCGGGTCCTCCAGCTTCTTCCCACAGTCCAAAAGGTTAATTGAAAACTCTAAATTGCCCATAGGTGTGAATGTGAGTGTGAATGGTTGTCTCTGTCTATGTGTTAGCCCTGCGACAGACTGGCGACCTGTCCAGGGTGTACCCTGCCTCTTGTCCCTAGACAGCTGGGATAGGCTCCAGTGTCCCCCGTGACCCTGAAAAGGATAAGTTGAAGCGAATGGATGGAAGACAAATATGCAGGAAATTTGGGCAGCTGTAAGGGATTCTGGGAAGAAGATATATAATGCATTTAGAAAAAATATTTATCCAGGTGACGTATTTCTTTATTTAGAAACAAATGTTTAAAATTAGTTTCGTGCAGCCCATTTTGCCAAATCTCCTCTGCAAATGTGCAAAATTATGACCAATACAGACGCTGTTAATAACAAATAAAAAAATAAAGTTTACTGTTGGTACATGATAATATTATTATTTGACAAAAACATCAGAGTATTTTTTTTTCAGTGATAAATATAGATCATTCAGGACTACATTTATTTATATTTGACAAGTTTGTGTTCTGGGAAATCCCCGCGGGTCAGTTTGCATACACGACACATATGAGATCACAATCGGTACTTCTTTGCACCTCAGCTCACCTCTCGTGGCTTTTAGAGTTAAATGTTGTTGAATTTTGGTGTTCTCAGACTGACTCCTTAATCCTGAGTACAGCTGAGGACATTTTCATTTTACCGCTTCTAAAAGCGATTTTTTATTTTACTGTTACAAAGTTAGCGGCAGTTTATATTTGGCTGTAAAGATAGAGGTGGGGAGAGCAGCAGTACAGGACAGTGCAGGCAGCAATGTCAACAGAAATAAGTCCAAACAGAAGGAGCTGAGTCAGCTAAACTTGAGCCTATGCCATGATGAATTTGACCAAAAAGAGAAATAAAATGTAGGGACTAAAATAATAAAATTATAAATTCATAGTCCCATGAGAGGTTCAGTGCCAGTGGTTTAAATAAAAGTCTTGATGTTTAAACTAACACGACCCTGATTAAAGACTCATCCTACCTCGGTGGTGCTTGGAGTGCTGCTTGTTGTCTGGACCCTGCTGGTTCAGATGTGGGTTCTTCACTTTGTGCTGGTGGTCTGGAGATGATGCACTGTCTGTGCGCTTCAGCATATCCAGGAATGGAGGAACGGCGAACTCTATAGAAGCAAAAAAGGCAAGCAAAGCATTTAAAACTGGAAACCCAGGGCCTGTTATGACTTGGGGCAGGTTTGTAATCCCGATTAAGTCCTCTTGAGAAAGACACACTGAGTATGTTTGAATAAGCCCTGCACTACAAGCTGCTCATTTTCAACTTCGTCACAGCTGTGTAAGTGTGTGTGTGTGTGTGTGTGTGTGTGTGTGTGTGTGGGGGGGGGGGGGGGGTTAAAAGTCAACAAAAAATAAAGAGTAAAGAAGGAAAATTATAGCAGCACTAAGTAGCACAAGTCAGATTCTGCTACTGAAGTGCAAAAGTGGTTCAGGTTTTGTGAGTAAAAACGTTGACAGCCACAGACGATACGTGTGACGATGCATGCGACTGCTTAGTTGGTCAGTTGGACAGCGATGCAGTACCTTCTATCTTCTCATAGTCTGGAACCTGAGAGTCAGAGCTGCTGCTCTCCTCCATCTCCTGCCTCCTTTGTCTCATCGCTCCATCCAGGTCGCTGAATTCACTCTGCAGAAATTCACAGACACAGAGAGATTATAACTAGCAGGCACTAGCAGCTGCTTCACCCTCTCATTCAAACATGAGCATATCTATCATATCGATCGTATCTGTACTGAAAAAAACTTCACATTTTCCTACAAATGATATTTTAATTGGAGCAAACAAAAACAAAAGTGAATAATAATAATAATAAACATTTTAAAAAAATGGTTGAACCCAAGATTCCAGGGTGGAAATGGGAAATGACAATTCACTTTAGTTACATGAGAACATAATGCTTTTAGAAAGCTGCAGTTTAATTCAGCTGAATACAATTTCTGTTGTAGTTATGCTTTTATGAAGGTTGTAAATTGTCATTATTTGTGAAAAAGACTTCTAAAAAACCCTCAAACTATCTGAAACAATATTTTATATGTTAAAAACTAAAATCAAGTCTAAAATCTAACATCCAGTTGCTGATGTTCTTATTGCTGATGTTCTTATTGCTGATGTTGCTGCAGAAACTGGACGTCGGCTTGGCTGTGTCAGCTAATTTTATCTTTTACCTTAACTTCCAAAATGTATCCCTTGGCAAATATCCCATGTAATATAATATTTAAAAAGTCCAAATCCAACAGCTAAACTAATAAAAACTAAACTGTAACTCAAGACTTTCAAACAATAATAAGTAAAATGAAAGGAGCCAACACACTTGGGAAATTAACTGAAAATAAACTGAACTTGAAGCAAAAACACAAACATATTTAGAGTCAAAAGTAATTAAAAATGATAAAACTACAATAATTCACCTCAACATTAAAAGTAAATGATTATATTAAAACACATTTGCTTTGTGGAGTTTATGCAGTTGTATTAAATTGCACAGGCACTCTAAAAGCATCACTTTTAGAGATAAAGACTTTTGGGGTCAGAGAAAACACAAAATGAATTAAAATGGGAAAAGTAACATTTCAAAGATCCTGTTTGGGGATAAAGTGGCCAAAAATAAATAAATACATAAAGCTTTAGCCACAAGGACCTGGGGTGATTGATGCTGACATCAGGAAGTGTCTCACAGGACAGCCTTTTCTCTTGGACACAGCTTTGTTGAATGCATAAACACAACGTGCAACAAATATCCAGTTGTAACATGTGCAAAATGTTACTAAACGATTTGCCAACTGGCTCCGGCTCTCATGCAGGGAGTCTTTTTTTTCTGAACAGCTTCTGTCCCCATAGGTCGAAATGCTTAGTTTCCACATTCCAGCTCCAGCTCTCGAGGTTATTGGTTTTATTTCACCTCAAGTTTGATGTGTTAAAATATCCTTCTGTCAGAAAAGAGACCAGAGAGACAAGTGCGAGGATGGACCCAAAAGCATGATGCTTTCTTATTCTTATATCTTTTATTATATGTAGGCAGGATAAAAACAGTATCCGTTGTATCAGGATACTTTATGGCATCATGCGTTTTGGCATTCGGCTGTTTGTGTTTGTGGTTTTGCTGTGTTTGACCCACCAGAGGAAAGCGAGGCGATAGCGGTGACCTCCGACTTCTAAAGCTGTTTTCAGCTGAGGAGGGAATGGGGCTGCTGCATGGACTCTTCCCCTATTTGTATTCATGTAATACATAACCAAACATCATGTGTTTAAATGATCCTCAAGTCTTCAAACTTATTTAAAATAAATAACATAAGAAGGCGCAAGAGTAAAAAAGAAAATTATCTGAAACTGAGTGTTTAGTTTAAAGCCTGAGTTTTCGGCTCACATGTCTACCTGTTGGTCATGAGCAGTACATGCATGACAGAAAACAAGGAAAGCATAACAGGTCTGTGTGGATCTAAATAAAAAGCCTTTCCTACCTCCAGATGAGGACAGATCGACATCAAAAACTTGTAGGTGTTGTCTCTGGACAGGAAGGACACAAACACGTACTGCAACACCAGAAATAGAAAAAATGTCTTTTGGAATACTTTTCCACATGTGCAAAAATACTGTTTTTTTCTTAATTCATCAAATCGTGGTGAGAAGCAGCGAGATTTCTCTCACCCTGTCATTTGTGGTGGCGATCACCAGAGCGTTTGGCAACAGGATGGCAGTTTTGGTCTTCTTGATGTTTTTGATGGACACCACTGGGATGGCGATCTGGGACACAGAACAGTTCGATCCTTCTTACCAGCTTTGAAACCAGAGAAAAAGATTCACGCACCTGTAGGCCGGCTTCACTGTACGACAGCACGGATCAGAAGCAGAGACGAGCTGTTCACTGACCTCCGTCAGCTTTAATTATCACCATCTATACACATTAACTGCAATTTCTCAGCCTAGACTGATAGTTCCAGATGTTTCCCATACAGTAACAGATGTAAAACAATCCAGTCGTGACCACACAGCAGCAAGGTGTCATCTGCATGTGTTCATGCATGCAGCAAAATATTAGTCCCTCTGCAGACTGTACCTGCAGGCTGCGTGTGTGTAAACACAGCTGGCTTTCAAAATAAAGAATAATGCGCTACAATGCCCGCACAATATCACCTATCCACTTAGCATGTCCCTTCATGGAGGAAAAACAATCTTTTTTTATTGCAGAGGCATTGCTTGGATCAAGACGTGGCAAAAGTACAGACATCCTTTACTTAAGTGGAAGTCCAGATATTTAAAAAAAAAATACTCCTGCAAAACGTCTTTACTGAAGTAAAAGTGAAAAAGCAAAGGCTCTCAAAAGTGCTCAAACGTCCTTTACTCATGAAGCAAAGCTCCATGATTGTGCTGCCAAAACAACGACACACTTATTATTCTATTAAATTGTGTTGATAAAAATCAAATTGAGTTTAAAAATCTTATTTTACATCACTGAGTTCTTCTTGGTTGTGTTCTCAAGTGTTGTGTAACGGATAAAACTGACTGTTTGCTGTTTTCTGTGAAACTTCTCCAGGTAACTGTTAAATAATTTAAACCGACATATCTCATCAAATCAAACGGCTGCTGCTGCTGGCACCTCACTGTGTTCGCCACATTAAACAGCATCAACACAACAAAGACTCTGACACTCGCGTGGAACCGAGAAACACCACTGAAAACATCTGTGGATTCTCCTCCGACGATCTCTTTCAGATTCTCAGCCTTTCCTGTGGGCTGATACAAAACAGACATCAATGCATACCTTGGTATCTTTTCCAAACACCTTGGAGTGGAAGCAGATCCAGTGGTCGGAGACAAACATGCGTCCTTGGTAGAGGATGTCTTTCTGAAGAGCACAGGTGTAACCTGACAAACAAGTAAAGCACATTAAAAAAAACACATTATTTTTAGATGTTTGTGAGGAAAAAAACAAGAAAAGACCAGTTCAGTGTTTGTATTGAACAAAAGAGTTTGATAAAGTTATTATTGGACTTTGAATTTACACTGTAGTTCTATCATAGGGATTCTATTATTATCAGGTGGTTAACAAGAGGCTCTGGTATCAAATGTTCAACTATGACCTAATCCTTCATTCAGTATTTAAGGTGGAGTGGATAGCTGTGATCATTAAAGACTTACTCTGTCTGAGCTGTTCTTCTTTGCTGATCTCCTTAAATATTTTATGGTACTGGCAGTTGGTCTTCGAAAGCTGAAATACAACACACACACACACACACACACACACACACACACACACACACACACACACACACACACACACACACACACACACACACCAACATCAGTTAAAGCTAAGGCTGACATTTGGATGAATTCTTATCAGAGAAAAGTAATAAATAAATGTGGCTTGTAAAACTCACGGTACTCTCAAAGTAAAGTTCTGAAACAGAGCTAACTTTCTTTGGGTGGTTCAGGAGAACTACAGAGCATTTATTTATTTATGGGATTGTTGTTTTGCAGCAGTGTATATCTATATGTTGTTAGACAGAGAAAAAGCTCTAGTTCCTCAAACACCAAAATAAGCTTGTACGTGTGCAGGCACTCATGGCGTTTAAATCATGTGGATACCAGTTACAGTTTAGAATTTATAAGACATTTTTGCAAGAGAATTGCAAAGGACATTTCAGAGAAATGCATTTTTAGACCAAGTCAGGCAAACTTAACCAAATGACTGTGGTATTAAGTTAAACCAAACCGACTGGCTTAGGCATTTTCAACCATTTACAAAGTATAAAGATATTTTTTGTAATTAATCTCGAGCTAAAATGTTCACCTCTAGGGAGCAATATTTTACCCCTGGACATGTGACGGTGTTGATTTAACACTCGTGCCCTTAAGAAGTTTTGTCTTTTGCGCTGTAAAAAAAAAAGTGCTCTTAATGTTTTGCCTGGTTAAATAAAGGTCACATTGACTCACTGCACCATCATGTAGCATTACACGAATGTTTATTCTTGTTCTAGCTCTTCAATGTAATATGCAGATATTTTGGACATGAAAGCATAGCTAAAAATATAAAATCATTTTTAAATATACAAATTTAGTATCTTTAAACATCACTATAATTCCACTGTTAGCTTTGAATAAGCTATAGCTAACAATTCATTAGCCAGTTAATCTATTTACTAACAATTTATTAGAAAAAGTTATTTTAAAGTTTTAAATTCTTTCATTTGAAAGTGTACAAAAACCTCTTTGTGAAAACTGATTAGAAAAATAATTTTTGAATTCTTAATTGACTTTCAAATGCCTAAAAAGTACCAGATATAGCCAGGCAGTATCTTTATTATTATTATTATTATTATTATTATTATTATTATTATTACCCATTGTCTTTGTGAACAAAATTTAAAGCAGCAATTTAGGGATGTCATTTAAACTTTCATTCCTCACATTGGTTTGCGGTGCCATGTCAGAACACTGGATGTGTTAATGTTGGTGTCATGAAGTAAAGGAAGCACCAACCAGAAGGAGGCCTGACCCACAAACTGTTTATAACCTGATACATTTCTAAGATAATAAGTTTGCTTGGAAAAAAGCCACTCAGCAGAAATTTTATCTGATATTACTCATTTAGAAACCAAGTGACCGAGAATAGCCTACATGTAACATTTATAGGTGTAATAAAATATGTATCAGAGTTTACTTAATGACCTCTCACCTGGCTGTAGTGAGACTTCTTCCTCTCGATCTTGGAGTCTGGGTCTGTCTGAACCTGAGTCAGGAGAGAATGGTCGAAGGTCTTTGACCTGAGGACAGAGAGAAATTTCAGAGAGAGGATTTAACATATTACATAGCCAATAAGACAGAAGATAAACAGAAGTCAGCAACCTTTGGTAATCTAATTTCAGTGTATTTAAGAACTACAGCAGCCTGCTGTCGATTCCTGACATCATACTTTTATGAAAACCAGGAAATATTAAAATAATTTGAGGCTGGAGAAAAAATTTTCTAACCAAAATATGAAGTTGAAATGATTAATATTATGCTCTTTTTCTAGGACAGCATTATAATTAAAGCTGGGGCAGATTAGCACCATCATATGACTCCTTCGTTCAAAAAATTGGATTTTCTTTGAATTTATGCTTTCAAAAAAACACAATTCAGAAGTCAATTTGTTCAAATGGTTCAAAACATCAACCTGCAGTCATTGTTCCACTGTTACACATTTTGAGGTTAGGGAATATTGCTGCCTAAGATAGTGGGAGAGAGTCAAAGGTCAGATTATTATTCTGAACAATGAGGAACCTTCTCAAAGTCAGATCATAGTGAGATTAAAGGTTTCTGTGGGTGCTGAGCATGAAGTCAAACAACACTTTGTGGAAAACTGATCATTCATCAATCCATCAGTACATTTTCTTGTTGTGGTTGCAGCACGTTTAACAGGATATTCCAAATGGTCTCGTCTCCAGCAACATTTTCCACTTCCTCCTGTGGGATCCCGAGAAGCTCTCAGGACAAATTAGATTATCGTTCTGGGTCCACCGCCACACCAACTTATTTCAGTCGTATCATTTATTCAGTCATTACCCAGAAGTCATGATCATTCGTGAAGGTTGTAACATGAAATGACTGGTAAGGCAAAACCTTAATTTTCACACTTAACTGACTCATCACCACAATGATCTGGTACAACGCCTGCATTGCTGTATACGCAGCAACATCCACCAGCTGACGCTCTGCTGTCCCATCACTCTTGTATTAGAGCCAGAATAATTAAACTCCCCGAATGGGGCAGCAAGTTCCTCCCGATCCAGAGTGAGAAATCTACTATTTTCTTGATCAGCTGGATTATAAACACCAAAGTTAACACACCACAAGGATTACGATACATCAGTGTTTGTCCAAAAGAAAAGAAAAGAAAAGAAAAGAAAAGAAAAGAAAAGAAAAGAAAAGAAAAGAAAAGAAAAGCTTTATAGAAAACATCACACAAGATATAGAATTTACTCTCATCAGCAAAAGTCCCTTTTACACTCAGAGGATAGAAAGTGTCTTGGAATTGCTTCTCAGGAGAGAACAAGCAGTGGACTGAGATATAACAGCATTGCAGAGGTCAAGAATGGAAAATGTGTTGTTTTCTGGTGAATCCCAGTTAAAGAATAAGACCAACAGGAGCAAATATTATACCATAATGTACCTTTAGTCGTATTATGGCTTGTCACAAGGTTATTTAACCAAACCTTGGAAGTGGGTAACTATTTGTACTGTAGTTGTTTGAACCTTACAGACTTTGAACCTCTGGTGACCAAAGGGCAAGCTAAAATTTCAAGGTAAACCTATATTCATAACTGGGCATATTTGGACCTAGAGTGACGTCTGAAATTCGTATGCAACAATCTAAACAATACAAAGATATTTATGGACAAAAACCAGAGAAAAACGTTTGTAACTTACCTGACTAACACTGGCTTTCTCCTCCCTGTTAGCTCCTGTTGCTCCTGATCAGCAGCCTGCAGTGGTTCACTGCACATCCTGCTAAATCTTTGCTGCTCCTCTGCCACAGCCTCTGTATCTGAACTACACACGAAAGGAAAAAGTGAAATAAAACCCAAAATCATACTGTCCAAGAAAAGTGGGAATCAACACAACCTGCAAAGATTTTTTTCTTTCTTTTTTTGTTTTGTTTTGTAACTCTCTGGAGTTTTATGTAAGGAAAATCCTGCAATAGCACATCTTGCTTTCTTGTCCAGCTGCAATGCAACAGCCAAGTTTCCCAACTTTCTGTTGTGACATTGCAAAACAATAGATAACACCTTAGATATTGCTCAAGGTGAAAATTTCCAAGTGATTAATAGATAAAGCAGAATTTTTACAAGTCAAGAAATCCACCATGGTGCCAGTCAATCATGAATCCAACAGTTTGGTGAGTAAACATAAAGAATCCAGACAGCTAATTATGAATAAAAGTCAACCTTCATAAAATGTGCATCCCTCATTTCCCATTATGCATTTTTTTTCTTTGCAGTGAAGGTTGTGTGATGAATATCCAAGTCTCCTGGGGACCTAAAGACTCCATATTCACCATGTGGTAAATTCACGACTGAATCATTTTAATTCATGCAATTCCAAAAGCTGACAAGCCAAGAAGATCTGTCAGTTAATCAGTCAATAATCTGAGTGATTGTTCTGCTATTCAAAAAGATATGAGTACTGCTATAACTTTTAATAATGCAACCAAAACAGCTAACACAAATATCTGTGTGACACTGCCTTTTGTACTCTAGAGATGTTTTTGTTGTTACAGCCACAGACTCACTGAGAATCCCTTTCTTCATGCTTTGCAGCTCCTCTGCTACATTTCCTGGCATCCTCCTGCGACGTCTGCTGGTTCCCACACTGTTCTGTCATTATGCTCAGCAGATATTATCCAAGCAAACGCTCAGCTAGACGTCCTGACTGCTGCCGTGAGAACTGCAGCCTGATCCGCTGCTCCCTACACCTACCTGCTTGCCCGTCTGTGGGAGTGTCCTTTGGGCCCCTCGGTTTCACATGTCACAGCCAACCAGATCACAAAAGGGTGACGTGTGTGTTTGTGTGTGTTCGAGATAGTGAGCATTTGAACCTTTGATCAGTGACATTTTACTCGTCTTTGTTTGTGTTCCTAAACTTAAAATGGTCTCATAATCAATCTAGTTTTGTTTACACAGGAACAATACTTCTACCTTCCACTTCTGTCTAAACAGGGTGAAATCTGATCTGGTTCCCTTTGCTGAGGGGAAATGATTTCAGCTTGTTGTATCCCCGTATCCCTGCCGACTTTCTTCATGTTGAAATGTGTATGTTTGTTTTCCAGTGGGGAATTAGAATGCTGCACGGAGAAGCCCCTTAAAGATTTAAGAAAAAGCTGGATTGGCTTGCAAAAAATGGACCCCCATTTCTAATCCCATTTTTATCTCAGAAAATGTCCCTCCTGTTGGCATGATTTACTGCATTCAGTCTTTAAAACATCTGTAGTTGCATGATGAAAAACAGTGGCTATCTAAGTAGTATTTATACGGGCTGCATGCAGCCTGCACTCAAAACTACATGTTGTTGCACAAAACTGTAACTCATTACATTACAGTTAATCTGATTAAAGTGCTGGTAAGAAACAAGGACCCAACAGTTCAGGTTCAGATGTTTTTTTTAACATGTTGATATCCTCACTCAGCCGGAGTGAGGATACACGATCCAGCTGTTGTTCTGGCCGTGTGTGTGTGTGTGTGCGTGCGTGTGTGCGCGTGCACTGCAGTGTACGTGTGTAATGAGAGCTCTCAGCCGAGGATTGCTTGGTCATGAAAACAGTCTGCCTAAACACGATTTATCAATACTTGTTTGGAATTAAAGTGTTTAGCTTATGTATCCTTAATAAATTTCTGATTGCTGCACAGGAAATGTGCACCAATGACACCGTTTTAATTATGGCAGAAAATACTTCCTGTATGGAGCTAAAAGAGCAAATAGCTTGGAGAAAGGACCAAAGTGGCTTCGGTCTTTAACATTTAATGTTTAAAAACACACACACACAAAACTAGACAATTCATAGTCAAAAAGCTTCAAGATGGTGTATAAAAATGTATGTTGAATAAATAAAGATGACTGGCTCTGCGGTGTCATACTCATCTCAAGTGGGCCAGACCATTAAACTGATGGTAAAATGACATTTTTTGCATAAAGAAGTAAAAGTAACCATCCAGTTACAAAATGATGAACAGCCTTTAAAAATCCAGTACATCTCATTTCATGTACATTACTAAATAATTATTACATTTTGCTTTTGCTGATCCAAAGAATTTGTCAAGATCTAGAAAAATGTGAACTTGTGAAAATGTGAAGTTGCAAGTATTCTTAAGTAGATCATTCATTTGGAGGGCCAGCTGTGGCCCCTGGGCCATATTTTTGACACAGATAGACTGATCACAGTGGACGCTGTACCGGTCCGTCGTGGTGAACAGGTGAGCAAGAGAGCTGAGTGTAAAAGCGAAGCTCTCGATTTACCAGTTGATCTGCGTCCCTACCCTCACCTATGGTCACGAGCTGTGGGTAGTGACCGAAAGAACAAGACCCTGGGCAGAAATGAGCTTCTTCCGAATGGTGGCTGACATCTCCTTTAGAGACAGGGTGAAAAGTTAAGCCATCCGGGAGGGGCTCAGAGTAGAGCAGCTGCTCCTCCACATCGAAAGGAGTCAGTTGAGGTGGTTCGGGCATCTGACAAGGATGCCTCCTGGCTGCCTCCTGGGTGAGGTGTTCCGGGCATGTCCCACTGGGAGGAGGCCCCGGGGCAGACCCAGGACACGCTGGAGAGATTATATCATTCGGCTGGCCTGGGAAAACCTTGGTGTTCCCCCGGACAAGCTGGAGAAGGTGGCCAGGAAGAGGGAGGTCTGGGCTTCTCTGCTTGGGCTGCTGCCCCCGCAACCCACCCCCAGAAAAAGGGAAGAAGACGGATGGATGGATGGATGGATCAGTCTATCATTTGTTTGGGTTTTGATAATGTCTTGTTCCCCTGCATAACAAGGTGTTCTTACTTATTCTACAAGGAATTTTTTTGTAATAAGACTGTCAGGAACATTTTCTCCATACTTAGGAACGCACTTATTCTGAATTTAGTTCAGATATGGGTCCAAAAGTGACTCAAAGGCCAGTCTATTGTTTATATCAGGATGCATCCGTGCATTGGATGCTAATTGGAGAGCTAACATAGGTAACAGCAAAGTGTCCGCAGTTTGGAGCCATTTTATAAACAATGTTTTCTCTGTTTGTGCCACAAAATAATTTGAATTGAGTTGACAAGACTCCACAGCTCAGATGAAAATATTTTCTTTGGTCGTCATCATTGCTTTACCTGCGTCTCCTCAGCTCATTTTGTAACCCAGTAAAGACTCTCACACTGAGCTGAAATGAAATGACAGCAAATAAAAGAGGTGAATGGCAACAACAAAAATCATTTATCTTGGTTCTATTTACAGTTATTATTTCACTGATAAATACCTTTTTAGTACACTACTTTTTGGATGTATTTATTTGTGAAACTTTATTAAAGCCATGTTTAAGTCAAGTCTTACAGAGAAAAGTCAGAGTGAGCAATACAGTCTTATTAGTTTAACACTGATAGTCTGAAGTAAAAAAAAAAACAACAACTCTGGACTCTCCAACAGTCCTATTTACATTTTATTTTTATTTAGGACAGTGCATGTAATGAACATACATGTAAAAAAATTACATGAATGTAAACATACCAGATTATAGCCAAGGGCTAATTTAAATCTGTTGTCCATAAAACATAAAAAATAGACATAATAATTCATAAAGAATTCATAATTCATTCATAATAAAAACTCCATCACCAAACTCACGCATACACACCATTCTATTCCCAAATAAAACATTAAAACTATACAACTTATACATGTTCACACACTTGATTTGTCCATAACAAGTTTTTAACCTGTGCCTTGAACAAGTTCTATGAAGAACTGTTCATCAGTCTGTTAGCAACTGCCAGATTTCTCCAACATTTGTTGTTGTGTCTTTCTATTTGTTGGCTTACAACTGACTTTAGCCTTCTTTAGGTACACACAGAAACAACGTGGTGCACTTTGAAATACAAACAGAGCTGAACTGTTTGCCAAGTGTTTTTTTCCCCTGTGGTCTTTTAATAGCTGATTCAGCTTGTCCCTCATTTTTAAAAGAACTGATTATAAAGATAAGGTGAAGACAGTCTGTGATCCAAATGCTGACTTTCTTGCGAAACTCTCATGTGGCCCATGTCGTGGTATGAAATAACAAAAATTACTCTGTTTTGGTTTTTAGTACTTTTATGGCCAGTTCTGGGCAGTTTGCTTCACATGAGCTAAGCTGAGAAAATAATCTGCATACTGAGAGCACTGGATCAGAGGTGTGTAAACAGACCAGATGTCCTTTGCAATGCAAACATAAACCAAAAGAACTGCAGGTTTAAAATGCTTATGCCTAATATTCCATATGAATTTTGACATAAAGTAACAAACTGAGTGTACCAAATACTGTATGCGTCAGTCAAATAATAATATTTAAAATGTTTTAAATAGTTTTGTATTCAACATGAGGTGTTTCAACTGCATTTATTCTCATTTTGAAAAATTAAACAGGCTCAATTAGTTGTTACTAGTTTCTCTATTCGAAACTGTGATAAATGTAACACAAAAAAAAATTGCCACTTTTTGGCTTACCGACGCATTAGACACAATTACGAGATCTTTTTATTACATATCAGACTAAGTTATGAGGCCTGCTGTTTACATTAGTGACTACTACTGGTATGACACACAGTTTGCCATCACTCAAGCTGTGGGCATAGACTGTAAATAAACAACAGCTTTGTTCAGTGCCACTGGTTAGCGAGGTGCCATCTTGAAGCTGTGAGCTGAACAGTTTTTTGCCATCACAGCCAAACTTTGCTTCCTGTTTAATATAACATTAAATTGTGAATTCCAAGCTAGAAAACTTGCACTTAGCTGATAACTCCCTGGTACATATATGGCCACATCCAGTCAAAAGAAGAATAAATTATTTATTTTTTTTAAAATAAGTTCAAGGCTTTAATATGCAGGTGGATGACATGCATGCATCTGTTTATGTGATGCTTTGTTTATACATGTTTAGCCTGGCACCACAGTTTTGCAGCTGTCGCTGATGCTTTTTAAAAGATGGAAATTTAAAACAAAACAGCGTAGCCCTTAATGGGCTAAGATTACGAGCATAGATATAGAGGCATGACACCAATTTACATATCTGAGCAAATGTGGCTTGTTTTAAGTAAACAAGAGTAGTAGTGAGCACTCCCAGCTGGATGTAGTGCAAACATCTGGGATGCTTTTGTTGCTGTTGTTGCTTTAAAATTTTACACTCCATAAAGAACTTTTTTTTTTCTCATGACACCCAGTTTCCTCTGCACCAAAGACAGGTGTGGACATCACACCTCTTCCTTTAATAGTGAGTAGTCTGTACTGAAGCTCTCACCAAGTGACACCTCACAGGAGGCACAGCTGACTCTCGTCTCTGCATCATAAACTATTTATCACTGCTGTCTTCTAGTTCATGTTGTGTTGGATTCGATGGAGTGTAATCCATTCTTCCTTGGGTATACTGCAGGGCACAATGAGGTCAGATATGACATACCTGCTGGATCCCGGCAGGGATTTCATCTGCTGTCGGTCTATGGTTTGTCACTGTTTGATTGATAGGCTTCCTTCTCCTGCAATCCTAAACCTTTTATCTCTGGTTACTGATTGACACACTCATAAATGTGTTTTGTACAAAATTAGACATTTCACGGGAGCACTCCAGCATTTTGCCAGATATATTTGTTTGCGCTCCCTCTCAGTCAGATTGCTTCATTTCTGTGACTGGAAGCAGGTGCACACTGCAAATAAAGGAAGCCCAGTCTCATTTGCATGTTGTGTTATTCTTATTTAACCATGTAGGAACAGAGCAGTGTTTGTGCAAATATGGGGAAAAAAACTTCAGGAATTTACCTAAAGGAGTTTCTGCAGTGAAACCAGATTTGTCTTCACCATAAACTGTAAAGAAAAGTTGATATACACCTAAGTACTCACCAGCTTTTGTCATTTAAGTTCTCAGTTTTGAATTTGTGTTTCCCTTAATTTAGATTTTGTCTTTACACACTTAATGTGTAAAGATTGTGTTACTCAAAACTGCTATTCCACTCTCATTAACAGACACTGACTATGATTTTAGTTTGTTTGATTGTTCAGATTTGCAGAGTACTATTTCTTAATCACAACCAATAGAGACATTGAAAAATATCTTCACAGTAGAAGCACTCAGCAGAGTGACAATATTATTTGGATATACACACTTGTCATTCATGCCATTTTATTCCTCCTCGGCCTCTTGATTCGTTCATTTATCTGTCAGTGAAGATGGTTTCACTTCCACACTGTGAAGGAAACACAGATGATGCTCATACATCATCCTTACGTCTCTAACATGTTGGGATGATGGAGGTTTTTATATAGTGCTAACTGCATACAGTTATGATTGCTTTGGGTCTTTAAACCCTGTGAGTGTATTTGTGTGGTTTTTGTGACTAGTTTTGTTCATTTGGGTCTAAATGTGGCTATCCATCATTATATGATCGTTTTGAGTCTCTTTAATGTTATTTTGTTGTGGTTTTTTTGGTTCAATGTCATATATTTTTTTTAGAATATTTAAGGGGGGCATTTTAAGCCTTCCCTTCAGAGTTTCACATTTCTTTGTGGTAATTTTAAACTATCTGATTAAGGTCTCAAATAGAGTCTCTTGGTGGTGTGAAGGGTCTTCTGCCCTGGCCAGGTCTGCTGTGTGTTTCCGCCTGCTTGTCCCTCTGTGCTGCCTTGCAGGTTTCTAGAAGCATAGTTAATCATAGCAATTGGAAACACCTGGACAGTCTCCCTGGAGCGTGTATGCTCTCTCTCCATTCACCCAGTGTTGTGCTATTTGTTTAGTTGTCTGTGGCTTGGTTATTTTAGTTTTTGCACCACACAACACCGCACACCTAACATGCAAATGCTCATGTAGCTCCTGACACGCTGTTAACACTGCCTCACACATCCCATAAAGATTATCGCAGTTTCTGCTTCTTTTATTTAATAAATTAGAAAGTTTTAGTTAATTATGTGTCTCTTCCACCATTTTCCATGATTACAAAGGCTTTTTCTGTGCTTACCGTGAGTCTGTTTGTGCTTAGTGTGCATGTGATTAGATCACTCTGCTCACTGCAGAGCTCTTATCTTTGCAAGTTTTCATTGTGCTCTTGCAACGTAGCCTGTAATCATACCACCTTAACTGAAGGTTATCTGGTGCACTGTAACAGATTTAATGTTAAACTCAGGTACATATGTTTTCAACTCTGGTGACAGTAAACAGCATTTGGGCAGAAGTTTCAAATAACAAGGTATGTTTATGCAAAAGAAAGTCAAAGGCTTAGGCTTCACTGCTCTAAACACTCAATTTCAGTAATTTTTTTCTAATCGTAGATCTGTATGATGTCAAGCAGAGAGGGTTTTCTTTAACATGGTCATCTCAGTACCCATTGTTTGGGCCTGTTTGTGAAGGGCAGCCAATTAGAGGAATGTTACCTTAAAGAGAGAGTGGCTGTAAAGAGGCAGACGCTGAAAAAGGGGGGGTTATTTCAGAAAGAGGATGAAGATGAAGATAAAAAGTGTAATTTTAAAAAGTTAACAAGAATAACTTAGCAACAGTCTCAAAGCACAACCAAGCAATCTTTTGGGTAGCTCTGCTAAAGCAATCTCTAATAATAAACTTTAATTTCATACATAAAAGCTGAACATACAGAAACACTGGCCAGTTTTGATAAAAACAGCTTAAAAAAATACTGATATTTGCCTTAAAAAGTGTTTTCTTTTTAAACTGTCATAACCCCACTAAGTTATACTCTGTCACCATCTTTGTAGTCACTGAATTCAACAGCAATTCAAATTTTCTTTGAAGTTTAAATAACGGAATCATGCAAAGCAGCGATAGCAGTCTAAGAACAAAGACATCGAGCTGGAATTTAGTGGGCATCCAATCACTGACACTTGAGCTGATGCATAAACTATAAAACAAACACGGCAGCGCCCTCCTGCGGCCAACTAATTGCATTTTCTGACAGTAATTAAGTGGCATCTGAGACATTGGAAGATGCATTCACAGTCGAAGGAAAACAAAACCATCTATTCTCTCGAGTAGTGCTACTGAAAATAAACTGTAATGCGCTACATATTCATATATTAGTGGGGCATTTTATGTTGGGATTGAAATAAACCTTCCAAATATGACTTTATGAACTTTATTCGTATTGTTTTTATTATTTTATGAAAACGTGAGTGTGGATGTGTGATTATCGTGTTTTACTGATGACAGCGAGCAGCCCTGTCAGATACTGTGAGCTGTCATTCAGTCTGTGTGGTAGTTTGTGAAGGAGCGGGCCTGATGCTCCGGTGCTCTCCGCCACACTGCGGCTGGCTGGCGCTCTGACAATGACTTGCATGCTGATTATTGTGGAGATCGACAAAGGAGACAAGGAAACGAGGAGATGAACCGTTTCCTGAGAGCTGGGGAGAATGGAGGGCTGCTGACAGACTGCAAGGAGCTGTCACCCAACCACACCGCCGCCTTCTCCTCCTCTTCCTCCTCCTCTGTCTCCATCACCTCCTCCTCCTCCTCTTCCTTCAGTGCCGCTGGCTCAGCCGACAGACACGCGGCCCTGCCCTCGCTCCAGACCCGGGCACCTGGCGGCGGCGGGTCGGAGCCGAGGAGATCCACGCTTAAGCGTAAAGGAGTCGGCCGGGAGGGACGGGAGGAACCGGAGGCGGCTTCGGCGGATCACTCATCAGCGGCTGCTGTCGTGGTGCGAGGCGGCGGAGAAGCGTGCTTCGGGATCGGCAAGCAGCAGCAGCAACAGCGTCGGGAGGCTCAAGGACGCAGCGTCGCTGGAGAAGGTCTGGAGATGATTTCAGCGGTCAGCAGAGAGGCGGACGGTGGCGGCGGGAACGGAGTCTCCGAAGTGACCGCTCCTTCTGCGTCATGCGCCAAAGGCAAGGAGGAGAGGAAGGGGAAGAACATGATCCGGGGCTGGAAGAGGGAGCGAGACAGGGAGAGGGACGCCGCTGCTCCTCCTGCCCGAACGAGGAAGGACAAGCCCGGTGGTGATGGCTCGTCTCCTCCTCCTCCTCCCTCCGTCTTCCTCCCGTCGTCCGCCCTGCCCGCTCCCGAGCATCATCTGTGCCGCGACGGCTCCGGACACTGCCTGTGCGCCGCTCCGGACTCCAGGCTCCCGGGAGATATCAGCAACGTAAACAATAACAACAATAGTAACGGTGCCGCCGCCGTCAGCATCGGGAAACCCGCGTTGGAGTGTGGAGTTAAAAGCGGTGCTATTGTTGTGAGACGGCAGCAGGACGACACGCCGGCCGCCAAGAAGCACAGAGGAGCCGAGAAGGTGAGCCTGCTTTTATTGTCTGGGGGGGGGGGGGAAACAACAATGCAACACGGCAACAAAAGAAGAAGCACACCTGCAGGAAGCTGCCTTTAATTTAGCCTCACGCGGAAATAAAAGGAGGGAGGCGGTCAGTCAGATGCAGGTGTAGAGGCCACAAAGGAGCAGCAGACACTCAGAATGGTTAAATGCTGCCACATGATATTTATTTGCCATTGTTGTTGCCCAGCTGGTGTCATTGTTCCCGCTCTCTGTGTCTGCGTTGATGTTTACCAGGCTGAGATTTCCTTTTTCTTTTTGGAGGGAAGATGAAGAAAAAAGGAGGAGGAGGAGGGAGGAAGCAGCAGCAGCAGCAGCAGCAGCAGTGTGTCCTCCATCTCCATCCTCCTCCTCCTCCTCTTTCTAGAGCCATTTAATCCAGTGCTCCTTGTTTTTCCTGGAGATTAGAGGAGAAGGCATGTGCATCAAGAACTCAGCAGTAAAGGGAATTAAAATGTGCATTTTAATTTTAATGAGCAACAACAAAGTCACATTATTTCATTCAAGCGGACTTATTATGCTTTTCATTATATCTGTCAGGTGTTGGCTGCTCATATGCAAACGTTTCAGATAATGACATCAGTGTGTTTACAAGTAGCTCCTGTGAACCAAGAGCTATAAATGCTGCATTTAAGATACTGTGTTTTACTGTTTCTGCATGATGTCATAAAGAAGGGTCCTTAATACCACTGATTTAGGCACACAAGCACAACTCACCTTCTGTTTCTGAAATGCAGCCAATCAGTTGAAAGTTGGCTTAAAGGGGGAGGGGCTAAAACAACTGGTTTAAGAAAATGCATAGTATAAGATAAAGAAGACTTAATTTAACCTTCCAGAAGCATGTCTTTAAGTCTGGCAGCTTCTAGGCAGTTATTGTAAAGCTTTATCTAAATCAACTTGAATTTCAGTGGTCACTTCAAGATAAAGACTGCATGTCGCACCAGCTTTCAAATGTGATGGATAGAGCTTGAAGAAGTTCATTCATTTTACCTGAAAGTATTGGTTTTAAATAATCCTTCCCAGGTGCACCACCAACTTAGGAAAACAGAGAATAAAAATTAGCCTCGCCTTGACATCCTCCTTTTTGTTTGCTTAATTCATTCAGGAAGACACTCATGATATCAAATATAATCGGACTTTAGAGCGAGGGTCACATCCTTTTAAAATAAGACGTAAATACTGCGGGTTGACAGGTCGGATTGCTGAGGTTTAATGAGCCACTCCTGAGCCGGTACAGCGGCCTAGCGGGGATGGTTGGGAAATCATTTTTGGAGGGTTTTGAATAAGTCATCCAGCAGAGAGGAGATGGAAGGATGGGTAAGGTAATGAAAGGTAAGATGGGGACAGAGATGTCTGATAGAGAGGGAGGAATGGGATGTAACAGCAGAGGACATGCACTTAAAGACAAAGACACAAAAAGAAGCAGATGGAGTATGTCCAGAAGGTGTTTTTTTTTTTTTGTTAGTTTTTTAGAAACATACATGCAGGATTAGCTTTATGAGGCAGGAAAAACTGAAGCTTCCTCCCGCTGCTGGCAGATGCTGTTGACAGGAGGAACGCTGGTCTGCACCGGCTGCTTTGCTTATTTGTTGATCTGAAGGATTCCCATTCAGCAGTGAAACACACACACACACACACACACACACACACACACACACACACACACACACACACACACACACACACACACACACACACACAGTCACCCTGAGCTCAGTCTGTGGAGGCTGTAAGTCATTTCCTGTCAACAAGAATCTGGGCTCCACTTGGCAACTGTTGGGTGTCCTTTGATTATAGAGAGGCTAAAACCCTGAAAACGGGGCTAATTTGATATTATAATGGAAATAAATCAAGTTTATTTCCATGAATGGGTCTCTGTGGGTCATCCTGAGTTTGCACTCTCCACATCTGCTTTAGAGAATCAGGGAAATGAGAAAGTCACACTATGCACAAATTAGTCATATCATTAAGCACGTCTGACCTGTCGGGGCAAGGCCAATGGACCTCTGCTGGCAGCAGATCCTTTGGGTCCTGCAGGTTGTAAGGTGGGGCCACTGCAGATCACACTCACTGGGAATGGGATGTGAAGAGTGTGCAGCCAAACTGTATGTAAAGATGGACATAGCCACTGTGAGGTCACACATAAGTTTGCAAAGTCCTGTTACTGAAGCATTGAGCTGAGCATTTTCACTGTTCTGACTCTGCCTCGGCCGGAGGTTTCATCCTGTTAAAAGGGAGTTTTTCCTTCCCACTGTCGCTAAGTGTTTATTGGAGTTTTCCCTGTGTTATTTTCTCTGTCTTTGCCTTATAATATAAAGCAACTTGAGTTGAACTGAATTGGACCAAAGTAAATTTAATTATGACTGTACATTTTTGATGGTGTGGCTTGTCAATCATAAGATAAGAACATAGCTTCTGGTCCTACTAGACACTAATGGTAGCAATAACATATAGAATAACATGACTGTAGTGATCTCACCCAGGAGTTCCTCATTTGAACTGACTTCATTTTTCTAGGACTGGAAAATAAAGTCAACACAAGTGCTAAAAACTGCAGTTCCATTAATGGGCACTTGAGGCTTGCTAGAAAAAAATCCATGCCCTCATTGACTTTCATTTGAAAATGAACCCAAAAAAACACACATTCACAGCCTGATACAAAAACCGGTGTCAGCTTCTATGGATAACTTCCCCCTTCAGAAAACAGCCTATGGGTCATACATTTGGGTTTTGTTAAGGTTAAAAGTTAGGGACATGGATTATATGACTGGCAGGTGTGCTGACACAGGTGGCTGTGTCTACTAGCTGTCTGTCAGGCCTCATTTCTGATTATTTGAGTCACTGAACTGGACTTCTTGACTGCATTTGTGTGGTTGGTGCCTTTTGAATCATTTTTGAAACCTGCAGTGAGGTTTCCATAAGTCTTTGCTTTATGTTTTGTTTTGGGAATGCAATTTTATTAGTCTGATACTTCCAGCTGTACTTCTGCATTCATACAGTTTGTGGATGCAGTTTGTTGCCCTTAGCTATAAAGTTCCACCCTCTTATCCGACACCAACACAGCAGTGGGCCATACGTACAGCCTATAGATACTGAACTAAGCTTCAAGTCTGACATGATGGATTCCTTTGTGAATCTTGTGTAAATTCAGCGGCCTTCTAATGATATTAACAAGCTGTCATTTATGTACTATTTTACAGTTTTGATTAAGAAGAAGTAAAAATAAATAATTAAATTTTTGCTAATGCTTTTTTTCACCCAGGTGAAAATTTCACAAATTAACCTAAAGGTGCTTAAGGGATTACAGACTGATTGCACGAGAGTTTCAAGGGCGTCTGCAAAGCTCAAATGCAATTATTCATTAAAATATAAATAACATGTGTTCTCACAGCTGTATGAGAGATGACTGACGGTTTTCCCCTTCATGTCGTCTACATGAACCCTTCCTACACCTCAGTGGATGAATGCACCACTAGCTTCGGTGTCATCATGGTCTTTGCATATGAATTTAAAGCAGATAAAAAACATAACACCACAGCCACTGCAGAAATATCCAGTTTCATTCACTGCAGTCCTCCTGCTCTGACATGTTTCCCTCACTTGAGTCCCACAAACTGAGCGTTTGTCATCTGCGGCTTTTAAGTTTGCCTTCAAATCAAATGTCTCCAGTATCTCGAGACTTGGTGTTTAATTATTACTCTGGAACCAAACACAGATTTTTGGGCTGCTGCACCTTTTGGAAGTTAATCTGGTTAAAATGAATGGAGACACAATGAGAATGAATGATGTATGATGCATCTAATTTAAATGGAATCAAAATTGGATTAAATAGTTACGCCCTGCTGACGAGAACAACTGTGGAAACAGTGAGTACATGGAAGAGCTTGTACTTGTGCATAGCTTCGATATTGCATAGAGCTAATGAACTGCAGTCAAATGGAAGAAGATTATACAGAACCATACATTAAATGCAATTTACAGAAGGAACTGGTGACAGTACTGAAGAGCCTTCTTTTAAACTTGTTTTTGAGATATGAGTATTGCTGAACATTTAATCAATTTTGTATTTTATTTCCTCTTCTCCAATTTAGAGCCGGCTGAATATCCTGTAGGTTTTTTAGGAGCGATAGGAGTTTTCTAACATATCAACTGATATTTTCATTTTTCTTTCAGATACACGAACATGATCAGATTTCCTAAACCTTTGTCATGTGTAGTTATGCAATAATCTATCATACAAACCTGACACTGTTCATAACAACTACACTGGAGCAAAGTTATTTATAAAGCTTTAAGGTAGGGATAATTAATATATGGCTGCAGACACAGGGAGCTGTAGCTAATAGCTATCTGTTAGATGTCCCATCCACCAGTGACTCTACTGGACCTCCTGCTCATGTTTATGCTTCTTTATGCAACTGTCTGATCAATAATAGAGCTTGTTGTCTGGTTAATTGTACAAACAAATTGTACATGATGTTTTTAATTCAGTTTTAGGGTGTGGAATTCTAGTATTTTTTTAGTCTTTTTCTTAGCTTACTAATTAGCAGGTATATAAGAATGCACATTGCTAACCTAGCTTGCTTGCTAGTTAGCTTAGCACTTCACTCTCTGTCCAGTAGTCACTTTTGTCTCCAAAAATCCTAACATGGCTGTGGTCTACACGACAATGTTGAGGTTCCAAAGTACAGAGTTCAGAAAATGATTGGTTTATAATGTCTATAATGTTTATTAGCACCCACCACTCTTAAAAACTGCAATCAAAGCTGGTAGAAACAAGATTCCTTTCAGAGCTAAGTGATCATAAACTAAAGTGTCACTTTGATAATCAATTGCCAATTTTGAC